>NC_056737.1:1425997676-1426090176 GCF_019279795.1 Protopterus annectens
CCTTTTTTAAAATTAAAATAAGTGTTTTTTTTGGTCCCAAAAAGAATAAATGTTTTTTGGTTTTTTTTTTCCTTTTTCCCCACTGTGTGTGAAAAGCATGGGGGGTGGGGGTGCCAAAACTTGGACCCCAGTTGTCTTTATTTTTAACATTTTTGTGAAAACCCTTGCCCAGATTTGGTTTCTTGTTCCCTGTGTTGAGCATCCCCTTCCATTGTTAATGTGTGGAAAAGCCGGTATTGACTAGTGTGCCCTTGTATACCTACATGTAGCATGGGACTGTTTCTGCTGGTTTATCCGTCAATCATTTTGGCATTGACTGTTACTAGATTTCAAGTTATGGTGGTGGGGGACACACCTGACTATTTCTACATTTCTACACAGAATTGGGGGCCACACCTGCCTGTTACTACATTTCTACGTAAGATGGGGGGGCACACCTGACTATTTCTATATTTCTACACAGGATTTAAGGGGCACACCTGACTGTTACTACATGTCTACGTAGGATGGGGGAGCACAACTGACACTTGTACACATTTGCTAAGACTGTACTGGTATGTCAGGTACTCCATTTCATTCTGTAGTCTTACCTATCATGCTGACTAGAGGCATACCAGTGTACTACAGATCTTAGCTTTTATTTACCTAAATATTAGTTTCTGACTTCCTATTCTTCAGAACTGATGTCCCACTGCCTGACCTGCTGCAGTCTGTGTAGGCCTGGGGGGAAGGTAACCCATAGGCCTCATTCAGAGGCCATAGCACAGCCTTTGTTTGTGTTTGTCTACACCTGTCCTGCTGGCTGTGACTGTTGTTGGGTATGTGAACCCCCCTGATTGGCATGTGTGAGTCACTTACCTTATGGGTGTCCCAGTATTGAAGGTGGTGCTGCAGGGCTGCCTATGTCGGATGCACATACTACACTCCCTACACATGGTTGAGCACATGTAGTGTAATATTTGATGTCACTTTTACTGTCAGAGAGAGGGTTTATTCCCTGGGTCCCTCCTGTATCAGTGTATGTGCTATGCATTGTCTCTTTGCCAAGGCCAGGGCATACTGGGCATGCCTCCTTCTGCCTACTGGGTAGGCTCAGGTTGTTCCTCCTCCAAGTCACTCTGTGCCTGTGCAGGCCTTGGCAATGGAGGGGGCTTTGTGGCCCTGCCCCGTACAGATCTTGCTGCAGCTGTTTCCGCAGGATCATATTGTGTAGCATGGCACATACTAGGACAATTTGGGAACATGTAACTGGTGAGTACTGCAAGGCTCCACTGGATGTGTCTAGGCACCGGAACCGTGACTTGAGCATCCCAAACACACACTCTGCTATAATTCTGGTCTGTGCGTGTGCCTCATTATGGAATTCTTGTTCGGATGTGTGTGCATTTCTGACAGGTGTCATCAGCCATGGCTGCAGTGCGTATCCAACATCCCCCACTAGGTGACCGTGAGGGATGTCCCCATTGGCAAATCTCTGGTACATTTGTGTCAGATGCCAGATGTGGGAATTGTTATAGCTTCCAGGGCAGCCAGCACACACATTCATTATTATGCCCTAGGCATCGCCCATGACCTGGCAGTTCATGGAGGGGAAGCCCTTGTGGTTGATGAAGGCCCTACCCAACTCACTGGGTGGTGCTTTGATGCATATGTGTGTGCAGTCTATAGCACCCACTGCCTCAGGGTATTCTGCTATTTGGTGGAACAGTTGCATATTGCTGGCCAATCCCTCATGGGTGTTGGGGAAATATACGTGCTCACTGAATTGTGCTGACATGGCACCCAGGAACTGATGGAGTACCCTTGATGTTGATGTCTGAAAGATCCCCATCATATCCCCAGTTGGCCTATGGAAGGTGCCTGTAGCTAGTATTCTTAGGCCTCCACATACCTTGGTATCCACTGGGATGGGTTCCCCTCTGTTAGTTCTGTGTGTCAGACGTGGCTGGCACAGCTCATCAATTTGCTGTAGGAGGTTCCTGTTCACCCTATAGTGCTCCACTATCTCCAGATCATGTAGCCCCTGGTAGGTTACTCTGGGTCTGTACACTCTTCTTCGTCTCTTCACTGCGGGTTGGTTGACAGCATTCACATCCTCACCACCTTCATCCTCTTCCACAAGTTGTTATATGATAGTTATTGCAGCCCCTATCATTTTGCTGTTGTGAGTGTTAAAAGTTCCCCTCTTGTTTACACCAGTGGTGTAGAGTGTGAGAAAAAACAGAGGGGAAGGTGTTTGCATAGTTTATAGTAGTGGTTTGGCTGGGCTGGTCTGCTGCCTGTGTAATTGTCTGATTCTGATTCATTTCACCTGCCAGCTATGCTATTTATCCTTGATTACCTTCCTACTGCTGTTTTCCCCTACCATTACCTTCCTGTTTAAGCCTGGGGGCACACCGCGCAAACAGAGTGCTCAAATGTGCACAGTGTTGCTATTTCTTGGTTTAACTTTTTTTTCTCCCTTTAAAACTTGGTGCGTGGCATGCTTACTTGCTTAGGCAATGTAAAGAGTTCTAGGCAGATTCAGACACACCCCTTAGCTGTGCTACGCTAGGAGCAAACCTGAGCCACAGGGCTCTAATCTGCTTATAGTATTCCTGACACACAACCCCATGATATCAGTTAACTCCTAGGCTTGCACCAAGCTATTCCTATTCTTACACTGTTGGGACCTGACTAGCATGCTGGGGAAAACTGGGATTCACTATCATTCCCCTAATTTGTATAGGATTGCCTGCTAATGCATAGTTACATTTCTCACACTAAGCCCCCCCCCCCTTAGCAACCACTACTTACTGGCCATGTTGTCTTCTGCCTGCCACTGACCATTTTTGGGGATGTCACTCTCCCCAAATTGGATGATGATGCATTTTTTGGCATTCAGTTTGAGGCCATGTTTCTTGAACCAGACATTTGTTTGGGTGAGACCCTCTTGGAGGATGTTCTTATCACTAGGGAACTGATGACAGCACCAAGCTTGCAGTTATCTGCAAACTTGGTCAGCCATAGTCCATTGGTTTTGGCCTGAACCTCAGAAAAGTATATCCCAAACAGCAGTGGCCGCAAGACTGATCCCTGGGGTACACCACTCATTACGGGTCTACTGCTTGAGGTGGCTTTCCATATTCTGACTAGGTGTGTTCTATCAGAGAGCCAGTTTGCTACCATCTGGTAACATATGGATTGAGGCCTAGTTGAGAGAGTTTTTCTATTATACCTGAGTGGGGAATAGTATTGAAGGCTTTGGCCAGGTCAAGGTAGGCAGTGTGCACCATCTTCCCCTCTTCCATGGCCTTGGTGAATAGAACTCAACTAAATTTAACAGGCATGGTCTTCTCCCCTTGACAAAGCCAAACTGTGTGGGATCAAGTGTCTGGAGGATGCTAATTCCCTCATTAATGAGCTCCATGATAACCTGCTCCATGGCCTTGCAGATTAGGGTAGTTAGGCTGATGGGTCTATAATTCCCTGGAATGGTGGAAACTCCACCTTTGTGCAAAGAGATGACAGTGGCTGTCCTCCACTTGGCCAGGACAAGGCTGGTACTCAGGCTTTGGTTGAATAGGGTGCCTAATGGTGCTGCAAATTCCTGCCTGAGTCCATGCAGGAATGATGCAGTCTGGGATGTTATCAGATCCCATGGAGGCTATATTTTTTGCCTTTGAGAGAGCAGTGATGACTTGTTCCTTAGAGATAAGAGGAGGGGGCAGGTACTGGGGATGTCCTGTTTTACTGATGGGGGGGGACAAAGGTGTGAAGTTTTCACTGAACCTGTCTGCCGGCAGGTTGGCTATATCTACAGCATCTGTGTATGTGGTGCCCTTGACCACCAGTTCTGAGCAGATCTGGATGCTTCCCTTGAGATTGCAAACATATGTAAAGAAGGCCTTATGATTGTCTTTGGTAGATGTGGCCAGTTTAGACTTGAAGTTTGCTTTGGAGGATTTCAATAGTGCTTTTGTTTGCTTGTTCAGACTAAGGAGAGATTGCTTCCAGTTAGGCACCTGCTCCTTCTTGGTCTTGGACAGCATTTTTTTCTTTTTATTATACAGTTTATTTATTGCAGATGTCCACAGACAGGTTTACTCTTCCTTTAAGAGGATGATTTTGTCCTATCAGATGTTCCTGATTCCATGCAGCTATATAAATGCTCGTATAGTGCTTTGTATTTCTGTTTGGACATTTTTGCCAGCTCCTACAGAGGGGGAGGGGGTTGTGAAGATGTTTTTACCTTCCCTCAGGAGGTTGGAATCAGCTTTGCTGAAGATTTTTTTGTTTGACCCTTGCTAGGAGGGACGGGGAGAAGGTGACTTTGAAAGTGACCGCTTTGTGGTCAGATCTTACGAGGAATGATGACACTGTAGGGATGTTGCAGTGGTTACTCATGTTGGTTAATATCAAGTCCAAAATATTTTCACGTTTTGTGGAGGTGTTGACCAACTCCAAGGCATTTGCACATTTGCATTGACGAAATCAAGGAATCTCTGGGCATTTGTATTTTGACATGATTATTTCTTCCAATCTATGTTTGGATAGTTAAAGTCACCCAGGATCAGGGTAAAGGGTTAAATCTTGATAGATTCGAAGAGGTCCAGATTGGCTGGTGAACAAAGCTGTTACAGAGGGAATTTGGTACCATGGTCAGCACAACCATTTGGTGCCCCTCTACTATCATTAAGTAATCAGTGACAGCATGTAAACTCTCATGTTTTAAATGTAGCAGTGAGTTATTAGGTTGTTATGTTATTAAACATATCTTTAAAAACGTTGTCTGGTGCCCATTAAGTTACTAGATTGCTACATTAATAGCCTTTCATAAACTTTGTCATCACTATATATACCACAGAGAGCTTAAAAAAGCACACTTATTATTACAGCAACAATTTATGCAAACTTTTAAAAAAGAACAATCTGGCAGTATTGTCATTGAATGATCCATGTGGCTTAGAAATTAACTGTCAAATTGTAATTTTGTGTTTTTTTGGAAATTGCTTGTCAGTCATCTTTAAAAATAAAGTAGTGTACGAGACAAACAGATCTCAAGTTGTCTGTAAGCAAAATCAATCACTTAATGACAGCTTGTAGGCTTCAAACCTTGTTATAACTTTTCATTGCCCTACTTGCCTATAGGTTTATACCCAGACTAGAAGCCCCATTTCCTGCCTTTTCTATGATTTGTAAATTGGGCTATAACAAGGTCTCTGACAGATTACTACAAAGTTTATTAAAAATATGCCAGAGCTGGCTAGTGAAAGGATACAAATAGAGTCAAACTTGATGAAATAATGATAAAAATATGGTGTATTGCAAAGCTCATTACTAGAACTGATCCTTTTTTCCCAAATATTGTTATTGAATTTTAGAATAGTCACACAAAATAGTATGGCAGCATAGATAAAGTGCAAAAGAAGAGTTATTATAACCATTACCCTTTCTAAAGTTGCATACAAGAAACATGCCAAGACAGTTATCACAAGACAGAACATTGTAATAGCTGTTCTACTCTAGGTCTCTTGGCAAAAATGCAAACAGTGATGTGAAATAAGCACAGGGGAAAATAAGCAAAAAAAAAAAGACTACAAATGAATAAAGCTATTTTACTTCAATCTTCAAAAAGACCAGTAAGGATAAGTACGTGTTACTGATAAGACCTTTTATCACTGCTGTCAAATGTACTTCAGAAATACTTGATTGATCAGATGTGGAAATAGTTGAAGAAAACAAACTTTATAGGTCAATTTCAATATGCTTTGCAAAGGAATAGATCCACTGTGTCTCTATAGTCTCCGTGATTGAAGACATCTATACATCCCAAAAGTCTTATAAAATTTTTAGTTTTATTTATTGATTTATTGAATTTTAGAATATTTATACAAAAGTCCTACTTTTTTCATAGAAGACAGCGATTTAGATTTCCATTTCTAACAAAATGTCCAGGGGTGTTGGACACATTCTGTTCAGCCCTCTCTAAACTCATCTTTCACTCCATTCCACTACCCTTCCCCCAATTCCCACCTACCACCACCAGTACAACTAAGATTGTACTCATGGCACCATATCCTCTTTCTGTAGCCATCTAATCAACATAACGAGTACATTATCCACGTATTGGCTTAAGCAATTTCTACATCTTTCTGTCCTAAATCCCTCCTCCTATTTCCCACCTTGTAACCATTACATAACACTGTCACCTCTCCTCAACTAAATGTTTCTACTATAAGCTGCCTCTTTGCAAATCACCTTACATAATAACACAAATTACATCATCCTCAATCTTTGGGATCCTCCCCACTATACAAAATGTCACCCTATCACATAGTCTTAGCATTACTCCTCCTTTCACAACTACCACAACTATGCTATATGATCAAATTACTTAACAGCAAACTCACACTTCTGAACATCCAACACCCTACCACATCACCCCACCATTTCTTCTGAACTATACCAACACAGACAAAACTAAACCTCCATATGTATAAGTATGAAAAAACCTGTAGTACCACGTTTATTCTCATCTAAGAATTAAAACAAAACTTAATTACTGCTGCCATCTTTGAAATATTACCATAACACTCAAACTCATTGGCAACATACACACTAACAAAGGATCCATCTTTAACATACAATCCATGCCAATGTCTGCCATACTTATCCCACCATCAATTTCTCCCCATGAATAAAAGGATCCAACTTACTACTGGTAAACATTACCTTTCAGAGCATATGCAGCAAAATTCAGGACTCCCATGTATGCAACAGAAACCTGATTAAAACCCCAAAATAAAAGTCAATTAAATACTTCTACCAGGTTGTAATATATTTAGTATGGATGGAGAAAAACAAACTGTGGAGATAGAATAACAGTTATATTTAAAATTTCCCTAACCTAATTCTACATTTCTACCCTGTCCCAAAATTTCCACATGCAAAACTATGGTGTAGTGGTGCAGTGGTCAACGTTGTCACCTCACAGCAAGAGGATCTCTGGTTTGATTCTTGGCTGGGGTTCCTTCTGTGTGGAGTCTGAATGTCCTCCCTGCATTCATGGAGGTTTTCTCTGGCTGTTCTGGTTTCTTCCCCTGGTACAAAGCCATGCATCTGGAGCATTTCTCCCCAGGCCTACACTGAAAATTGTCTCGTTCCAAGTTGGACTTTTCCAGTAAACAAATGTTAAATAAATAAAATAACTCCCAATTACACATCTAAAACTTAATATCAGATAGAGCATTATTATTAGTTTACACATTTCCCCAGGCAACAATTCATCCACTGTTGAAAAACTTCTGCTATGGGTAAAGGGCAACATTATCCAAGACATGATTATTATGGGTGATGTAAACATATACTGGAAGCAAACTAATTTAAATGTATGTGGTTTCACACAACTACTAAATGTCACTACAAGAGTATACAATAAAACAAACAAGGAATCCACTTTAGACTGGATACTTGATAACAGACCCACGGTCAGGAGCTCAGCAGGGACCTTATCAGAATTTATCAGTGACCACCTGCCAGCTTATGTAATAAAACAGCAAAATAATATCTGCAAACAGAGAATCTATAAGCAGTTCATAATGTACCTAGATTTAACCCAGACAACTTAAACTTACCCATTAAACAATATAACTGGAACAACCTTAAAACATGCTTTTAGATGAAACAGTACCTCTTTTTAACCAAATCTTCTCAAAGATAATAAAAAAACATGCAGCCCTTAGAACTAAGATGGTTAGATCAAACCCATCTCTTTGGCTAAGTAGGTCAAACAGGCAACTACTTAGACAGAGGGATTATGGTTGAAAACTAGGGTTCAAAAATAAGAACCAGGCTACCCCCAAACCTTTAGTTACCTTAGAAATCTTGCAAAGCAGCATATTAAAAAAACTTATTTCTCTATCTTACAGGCCACCAACAAAACTATGTTAAACAGTTGTGGTTAAAAGTGAGTGTTAAAAGTTCCCCTCTTGTTTACACCAGTGGTGTAGAGTGTGGGAAAAAACAGAGGGGAAGGTGTTTGCATAGTTTATAGTAGTGGTTTTGCTGGGCTGGTCTGCTGCCTGTGTAATTGTCTGATTCTAATTCATTTCACCTGCCAGCTATGCTATTTATCCTTGATTACCTTCCTACTGCTGTTTTCCCCTACCATTACCTTCCTGTTTAAGCCTGGGGGCACACCGCGCAAACAGAGTGCTCAAATGTGCACAGTGTTGCTATTTCCTGGTTTAACTTTTTTTTTCTCCCTTTAAAACTCGGTGCGTGGCATGCTTACTTGCTTAGGCAATGTAAAGAGTTCTAGGCAGATTCAGACACACCCCTTAGCTGTGCTACGCTAGGAGCAAATCCGAGCCACAGGGCCCTAATCTGCTTATAGTATTCCTGACACACACACCCATGATATCAGCTAACTCCTAGGCTTGCACCAAGCTATTCCTACTCTTACACTGTTGGGACCTGACTAGCATGCTGGGGAAAACTGGGATTCACTATCATTCCCCTAATTTGCATAGGATTGCCTGCTAATGCATAGTTACATTTCTCAAACTAAGCCCCCCCCCCCCCCTTAGCAACCACTGCTTACTGGCCATGTTGTCTTCTGCCTGCCAATGACCATTTTTGGGAATGTCACTCTCCCCAAATTGGATGATGATGCATTTTTTGGCATTCAGTTTGAGGCCATGTTTCTGGAACCAGTCATTTGTTTGGGTGAGACCCTCTTGGAGGATGTTCTTATCACTAGGGAACTGATGACAGCACCAAGCTTGCAGTTATCTGCAAACTTGGTCAGCCATAGTCCATTGGTTTTGGCCTGAAGCTCAGAAAAGTATATCCCAAACAGCAGTGGCCGCAAGACTGATCCCTGGAGTACACCACTCATTACGGGTCTACTGCTTGAGGTGGCTTTCCATATTCTGACTAGGTGTGTTCTATCAGTGAGCCAGTTTGCTACCATCTGGTAACATATGGATTGAGGCCTAGCTGAGAGAGTTTTCCTATTATACCTGAGTGGGGAATAGTATTGAAGGCTTTGGCCAGGTCAAGGTAGGCAGTTTGCACCATCTTCCCCTCTTCCATGGCCTTGGTGAAAAGAATTCAAACAAATTTAACAGGCATGGTCTCCCCTTGACAAAGCCAAACTGTATGGGATCAAGTGTCTGGAGGATGCTAAAGCCCTCATTAATGAGCTCCATGATAATCTGCTCCATGGCCTTGCAGATTAGGGTAGTTAGGCTGATGGGTCTATAATTCCCTGGAATGGTGGAAACTCCACCTTTGTGCAAAGGGATGACAGTGGCTGTCCTCCACTTGGCCGGAACAAGGCTGGTACTCAGGCTTTGGTTGAATAGGGTGCCTAATGGTGCTGCAAATTCCTGCCTGAGTCCATGCAGGAATGATGCAGTCTGGGATGTTATCAGATCCCATGGAGGCTATATTTTTTGCCTTTGAGAGAGCAGTGATGACTTGTTCCTTAGAGATAAGAGGAGGGGGCAGGTACTGGGGATGTCCTGTTTTACTGATGGGGGGGACAAAGGTGTGAAGTTTTCACTGAACCTGTCTGCCAGCAGGTTGGCTATATCTACAGCATCTGTGTATGTGGTGCCCTTGACCACCAGTTCTGAGCAGATCTGGATGCTTCCCTTGAGATTGCAAACATATGTAAAGAAGGCCTTATGATTGTCTTTGGTAGATGTGGCCAGTTTGGACTCGAAGTTTGCTTTGGAGGATTTCAGTAGTGCTTTTGTTTGCTTGTTCAGACTAAGGAGAGATTGCTTCCAGTTAGGCACCTGCTCCTTCTTGGTCTTGGACAGCATTTTTTTCTTTTTATTATACAGTTTATTTATTGCAGATGTCCACCAGACAGGTTTACTCTTCCTTTAAGAGGATGATTTTGTCCTATCAGATGTTCCTGATTCCATGCAGCTATATAAATGCTCGTATAGTGCTTTGTATTTCTGTTTGGACATTTTTGCCAGTTCCTACAGAGGGGGAGGGGGTTGTGAAGCTGTTTTTACCTTCCCTCAGGAGGTTGGAATCAGCTTTGGTGAAGATTTTTTTGTTTAACCCTTGCTAGGAGGGACGGGGAGAAGGTGACTTTGAAAGTGACCGCTTTGTGGTCAGATCTTACCAGGAATGATGACACTGTAGGGATGTTGCAGTGGTTACTCATGTTGGTTAATATCAAGTCCAAAATATTTTCACGTTTTGTGGAGGTGTTGACCACTCTCAAATCCTGCAACACCTTAATGATCATAATCTACTCTTCAGCACACAACATGGTTTCTGCCCTTGTCACAGCACCACAGCTGACCTCTTCAACTTTACCAATTCAGTCAATGATCATAGAAACAATGGAAGCCTAGTCTTAACCTTTTTCCTGATCTGTTCAAAGACAATGATACAGTATCTCATCAAAAATGTTTCTGTGAACTTTTCTCATTAGAACTCAGTAACCCATCCCTTATCTGATTTTTATAGGCAGCATTCTGTTATATGGAAACAGGAATTTTAATCTTTACTATCAGCTTCAGTCAGAGTACCCCAAGGATCAGTCCGAGGGCCCCTCCTTTTCAACATCTTTATTAATAAACTCCCTACCATCTCCAAAGAAGCAACCTTAATCCAATAAGCAGGTGATGTTACACTGATCTGCACAGCACCAACACAAGATAGCCTCCATTATATTACCCAGCAGGCATTCATCTCCACTGACCTCCTTCTCAATGGTAAAAGTCCAAACTAATGCTTTTTACCCCAAAATGTGACACAGAGCAAAAGCAATCATTACATATTCTATTATCCAGAAACACAAAAACTGAAATCATGTCACAAACTAAAGTCCTAAGAATCACACTCTATGACAATCACAGATATGACCAACACCTACTTCAAGGCATAAAGAAAACACATAGAAAGGTGGGTTCCTTCTACGAGGCCAAAACAATCACAGATAACAGTAAACAATGAGTAGCCAAACTTATCTACTCTCCTCTTTCCTACTCACATCATCTATTTTCACAAATCTGCTAATCACAACCTCAGAACAAAATTAGATTCATGCTGTTACAAAATAGTAAAATTATCAGTTAATACCTCCCAGTCAGCAAATCATTATAAAGCCCTGAAAGACATAAATTAACTAGAACTGCAAAAATACCTGTCCTAACTACTAACGCCCAGAACTTAATATTCTGCCCAGAAACATGCCCATCCTTAAGAAATCTCTGCATCCTTACATGGATACCAGATCACTAAAGTTCAGCAATAAGTCCCTCCTAGTCATAACCAAATCTAATATGTTTACTGATGACTTTCCATACTCCCACCATGTCACCAGGCCACTTGACCTAAAACTCACAGAGAAGAAAAATAGTTTCAAAATAGAACTAAAACAACACCTAAACAATAACTGGCGCTGCTCCTACTGTATTGGATAATTTTATAGAACACCCTATCTATATACCCAATCAATTTATTATCAATTTTATGCAAGCAGACAATGTACAGATATTTATCAGAGGCTGCCATTATGTTAAGGTTTGGCTCCATGCATACAATGATATGAAAAGAAAGCTTAACTGGTTTCCAAATTTGATTATAATTTATTCTGAAAATAGCAAAAGTATGAGGTGAAGATCAGAAATAATTTACTTTTCCATTTTAATAATCATTGCAGGATCCAAAATATAGAACATATCATTGTGTTCTATGCAAAATAGTATCTGAACCTTCACTAAGGAACTGTATCGGTATGTAATTGAATCACTTTATTGTATAATATATACAGTTATAATGTTAAGGTACCTGTAGCAAATAAACAGAATTAAAATTAAACAAAATGAAAAGGTCACAGTTTATTTGTCTGAGATAGGCCAGTGATGAAATATAAGATGAAATATTAATCCAATAAAAAGGATGATAGAGTACTGAAATAACCTTGCTGAAGTGAGTGCAGAGAAAAACAAGTGACTGAATTCAGAAATACATAAGTCATTGTCTATTTGCAGAGAAATCAAAATTTTATTTGATGTTCAAATCTGTTTCTAAATAATCAATGTTTAGTACCCAAACAACTAAACATTAATCACCTCCAACACTCTTCTTGATAGATGGTGCCAAAACAAAAGGATATTTGTGTTTCTGAAACATTCATTGAGCCTAAAGTAGGAGCAAATAAAACTATTAAACTATCTTGTTATACTACTTGACGAGATTGAAATGAGTCACTAATTAGGACTTTCAGCCATAAGGAGGACCTACAGTGCATGCAATAAATCTGCAGACAAGATGATTCAAGTAATACTTATTTGCCTTTAAAGTTTAATGCTTCAGAAAGAACTGTGGTAGCTTTCCAGACTTCATCATTTGCTTTTCTACAAATTAGTTAAGATGTCTCCATTCAAGTCCAGCTTGCTTTATGTTGACTCCTTTTATTTTAATACAAATTTGGCCAATAAAACCAGGGGAAAGTATGCTATCCATCCTCATTGGGGATATTTAGATATTCTCGCATCAAACTTTTCAGGATAATCTATTACCATTTGGAGAGCTTAGATGAGATTTTGATAGGTTTTACCTGTGGAACTGAGAGATTGTATTTTATCAAATTAAAAGCTGGGGCAATTCAACAGAGATGGTGACAGCTAACATAACAGAATCAATAACATTTCCCATGACACTGAGATGAAAATTAAAACTGAAAAGAGTCTCTTATTTTATTTATAATTTATGTTCATCGATGGTTACTTTTAAAATGTCTGTGAACTACAGATTATGAGAAATGTAACAGTAATTTCCAAGCACTGATGACTATTTCTGACTAAGGGAGTCACAACTACATAGTCCTAAAGATAATATTGGCACATATTTTGAGAAAACATGACACAATCATCAGATCCACATTTTGCACACTGAGAAGGGAGAAGTAAGCCAGCAGCATGGCTCATAACATCTACAACACTGAATTCTATATGTCAAGATTTCCTCCATAAGGTCATTCAATAACATATGAATATATTTGATTATCTAGTCTATTATTTAGAAGAAATCTATCTGAGTTACATATTTTTTGTCTGCAGACAATACTGAAATCTTGCAATTGGGTATATATGGTATTTAGCTCACAATGGAGTTCTTCAAAAGGGAACAGATTATATGTTGCAGGTTGGGGAAGGGTATCTGCCACAGTGGATCAGGTGATGAACCAGTGGACAGGTTCAGTAGCATGAATACTGTAGACATTGTACAAGATCATAGTGGTGAAGGAGACCAAGGATGAAGCTCTTTATTTACTGGTCATTTTATGTTCCTGTCCTTACCTCTGACCACAAGTTTTTGGATAGCGAGAGAAAGAATGAGATCACCAATTACAGAAACAGAGTTCCTTCATGGGATGGGGGTGATAGGCTTATTATTCCATAACAGATTAAGGATGTATGTAACCTAGGAAATACTTGAGTAGAGGTACTGTTTCTCTTTGAAATAAAGTTGAGATAGATTTGGCACATATTCCATATGCTCCAGGTCACCTCCTGTAGAAGCTGTAACAGGTGCAAAACATTGTGATGAGGCCCCATGATTACCACATGACATGGTGGTCATATGATTTTGTCTAACTTTACTGGTCTTAGATTCTAAAACTGAATGATATAAACACCTCTTTCAACAGCAGATTAGGAAGAACATAATGTTATCTTATGGGCCTGTACTATTAGTCCTGTATGATATGCTAGCTGACTGCTGGAACTGTTGCAGTTTCTGGCTTATTAATTTAAACCACAAATATAGGTTGGACAAAATCTCAGAGTAACTATAGAAAAAGAGCTTAATTTTAACAATTAAACAATAGGCTATCCACCGGATTCACTATCCTTCCATGCATGACTAAGTTAGTCATGCATGGAAGCAGCTGTTTAGGAGCATGATGGCAGCGCACCATGCATATAAATGAAGGCAAGCTGCCTCTGCTCCTAAATGAACATGGAGCATGGACGAGTGCAGTGGGCATTTTTGTGAGCAGAGATCTCACAGTAAACATGCCCATGCACTCAGGAATTGCTGTATAGTAATTAAACCGAGCGAGAATGCTCAGCAGAAGTGGCACTCTCTTAGAGCAAGATATCTGGCCAAAGCCTAAAATGATGGGGGGATAAATAGGAACAGATGTTAAATAGTGCCCATACAAACTTAGAAAGTTGATAGAATAATAGATTGCGCATTTGTATAAAGTCTCTGAAGGATGTGGAGGTGTAAACTCTGGACATTCTGCGAAAACCTGTACAGTTGAGAGGTATGCCAGCAAGGTAGCAAGGAAACAGAAAGTGGACAAAGGACAAAGGGACAATCACCCCAACCAAGCATAATTTTAATGTGTACATATATATTTTTTTTTTTAAATCCGATAAAGTTTAACCGTAGGTGCACGGGTTTGCTCATCGCTTAACTACGGTTAATGCAGCTTAAATAGCAAAAAAATGATAAAAAGCAAGATATAGGCAAATGAAGCAGTACAGCAATAGTGTAGTCATTTCTGGTTCATGTCCCACTGCAGTACATTCCGTTTTCCATTTCAAATCACTTTATGATCAATATTTTTTGTTGCATAACCTACTAAATAACATATATTTGTAAACTGGAGTACTGCATTTAATGCAGATGTGAGGTGTCAGTGTCATAATGTTGCAAAGTCCACAGATAATCACATGTGCCCCATGCAGTATCAAAGATACAAATGGAAGGTAAACTGTGTAATGAATGATAACTCCATACATTTTTCAAATTCCCCACCTCCCCAAGAACCATTAGACTATTACTATCTAAAATATAGCAGTAATAAGCAGTAGTAAGCAAATTTAAGCACTAGTAAGTGGGTTTAAGCCTGTTTGCGTGGGGGTAAGCAATGCACATTGGGTAAGCAATACTGAATCTAACTTCCTGTAAGCATATGTAACCGGAGTTTAGCATTGCTTACCTTCATGCAAACCAGTGGAAACCCACTTATAATTGCTTAAAAGTGCCTTAATCACTCTGTATGCCTCAGCTGCTGTTCTGGGCAGAAAAAAAAATAACCAGCCTTTGCAGGTCGTGAACCCAGGACCATCTACACTACAGTCACAGTAATTAACCACTAAGTCATCACAGCAGTACAAAAGATTGAGGTTTCACCAAACAAATCCTCACCATAGGAAAATCAAACTGAACATGTGAAAGGAATCTATATACAGTCTGATGTTGTATAACCTGCTACATAACATAAATATGTGAACTGGAGTACTGCAGTAAGCCCAGATGTGAGGTGTCATTGTAATAAAGTGCTGAAGTCCCCAGGACCCCATACAGTGTACATACACATGAATCATGGATACCAGAAACATATATAACATGTAATGAATAATAAATCAATGCCAAAAAGCAAATATAATGCAAATTAAATATTAAGCAATGCTAAGAGTTGCACAGCTCCGCTTAGTTGGTGTAAGCAATGTGTAGGTCAGCCAATTCAATCTGCCCACTGGTATGCCTCCTTAAACAATGCCAACCTTAGCTAAGCAGGTGTGCCCATAGCTTAGCCTATTCAAAACCATCCAGTCACGGAAAAGTGTGGGAAATTGGATGTATTTAAACCCCACAGGCGGGAATACTGTCCATAACTGGTTGCAGTTTCCTACTGTAGGCAGAATGGCTGGAGTTGGTGAAGGCTGTCAATTCTGAGTGCAGCACTGTGGCATCCAGGAGTCCAAATTCATGGTATGGCTCCTGGTAAAACACCATGAGCTGAGACTACTGCAGGGCCAGTACCAGGGCTCCCAGTTTAAAGCGGAGGCCTGGGACAGTCTCGCCTATGACCTCACTAGTGCCACAGGTATCGTCTAGACTGGTGAGCAGGTCATGCATCACCATGCTGACCTAAAGAGGTGGAGGGGGGATCTATTGGATTAGTGGATCCAAGAATCCCAGCAGATACCAGATGCCCCAGCACTGAGTAAGTACTCATTCTACTAAGTATTTAATAATTGCCTAACTTGTGTATTCTATGGATAGGTATGGCTAAATATCACTGTATTTATTTGACAGCTGCAGATGAGTGGGCTGGGAACCAGCAAGCCCATACTGTTAGGTTGCAAAGGCTGCTTCATGAGGCAGGTTAGTAATAATTCTGCAAGTACTGTCATAACAAATAAATATGAGTCTTAGAAAGTGCTGTACCAGTTTAAAATGTATTGTCTATGTGGGATGTGCTGAATAAACTAGACAATATGGCAGGAAGACTGTCATATAGGTTGTATGTAAATAAAGGTGTAATATCCTGTGAATAAAGGTATAACCCCTGGAGTGCTTGTGTTTACTCTGCTTTTATATGTTATTGTAGTGTTGCATTCCATAAATAGTACTGTTGTATTAAGCAGTGTTGCCCACACTGTGGTACGCCGATAAAATGTGTAGGAAGTTCTGTATAACAATGAGGTCAGTCATATTGTACAACTGAGAGAGACTTAGACAGAAACATTGGAAAGCTTCACACCAATTCCCTGATAACACAGTGTACTGTGATTTTAACTTAATATTTTACCACACACAGCATGGGTTTGACTCCTGCGAGTGGTACTAAGTTGTATGCATAACCATACCCCACAACTGTACAGAATTTGTGAGAATGTTCATATAGAAAGCTGTATGCATAATTATACCCATCAACTGTACAGAATTTGCTAGAATGTTCCGATAGTAAGCTGTAAGCACAAACATAACCATCAACTGTACAGACTGTGTCAGAATGTTCATATAGTAAGCTGCATGCATATTCATACCCCTCAACTGTTCAGATCTGTTCAGCATGTCCAGATAAATGGCCTAAATCTGCTGCCTGATACCCTGTTCCCCTGACAAATCAGTGTGATGATCCAAGAAATGTAGGCAGCTTTTAATGACATATAACTGATAGTCAGACCTGTACATAGTCATAGAATGTATATGAAAACAAAACTGTCATTGTAGCATCTCACCCAAAGTGTATGAGAGCAGTTCTCAAAATATGTCACATTAACACCTGCAGCCTGTCAAGCCTTGACCAGAGTGTGTGCAATAACAGATTGAGAGGTATGTGTATAACATCAACATGGAATCTGGGAGTATGTGTAGAAATTTCTGGTAGTGTTAACAAAAGATTGACTCCACAGCTATAACAGGTAAGAGGTGTAGATTGTAGATACAACACAGTTCACGTATATGCTTGTCTACAAGCATGGAATCTGGGAGTATGTGTAGAAATCGTCAGGTAGTGCTAAGAATGATTTTCTAAACAGCTATAACAGGTAAGAGGTGTAGATTGTAGGTACAACACAGTTCACGTATATGCTTGTCTACAAGCATGGAATCTGGGAGTAAGTGTAGAAATTGTCAGGTAATGTTAACAAAGATTTTCTCCACAGCTATACCAGGTAAGAGGTGTAGACTGTACGTAAGACACAGTTCACATATATACTAATCTGCAAACATACTATTGTACAAATTAAGGCCATTGGGTAGTGTAATAATACATGTAAGGGACACATCACTGCAGTGACTAATAAAGTTGTGATAACTACAGGGATATCTTAGTTGTTAACTGACATCTCTTTCTCACCCCCATCATATCTGCAACAATAACCTAATTACACACCTCAGTGGGAATGTGTACACTCCAAACTATCATTGGGACATATGTCCTATTGCTTTATAAATACTCACATTTGGTTCTATGCATGTGCCATGTTACAATACTCCCATATTGGTGGCCTATTGCCATCAATGAAACCTGCATGCTGATGTAATGGCCACTGTTGTTCCATATATGCATGTGTTCTGCTCGTTCTTCAACTGTTCATAATCTGGTGTCTTGGGTTAATGGGAATACCTATGCATGCTGTTATAACTAATCCTGAAGGCTGTTGACTATTACTAACTCATATATGTCTTAAAACTGCAACACCATAGCTTGTATGGGAAGGCCGGTCCTAGCAGACCCACCTCAGCTGGCCATGGCACCAGGCAGCAGCACATCTGGGGCTTAGCCTGGGACCTCCTCCTCCGTTGGCCCTGCACCACCTTAAGGTAGAACCACTGCAGGGGATGGGGCTCAGCCTCCCCCTGGTAGTAGGAGCAGAGAGAAAGCTGTCACCCGCCATCAGGTACAGGCTATGGTGCATAGGGAGCTTGACAAGGAGTCTCAAGACCGGCTATGCTAGCTTGAGTGCCACGTGGCACAATTAGAAGGTGAGAATGCCCCTCTTACCCAGCACCCAGCGCACCCAACTTTGGGGCTGTGAAGGTGCAGTGGTGACTGCCCATGGGTGGGGACCTCAGTCCCACTGTTTTCATTTGGGGGCTCATGGGCTTGCGACTCCTCCCTGTCCAAGGTGTTTACCCCCCACATATGTCATATACCGCCCCTGTATGCTGTCTTGTCTGTCCTGTCTGTCATCCTACCCAACCTATCCTCCCCAAGTTTACCTGCTCTCCTTCCATAACAGCCCACTCTCACCTTAAAAAAAAATAAATAAATGCAATCTGTTCTCAAAAAAAAAAAAAATCTCGCCCCATACATAGCTGTCCATTTCACACACATGTCCACTGGACACATATAATCTTGTCTAATTGGCATCACAACATATTATTGTTGTCCTCACCACTCTCTCAGGGATTTGAGTGTCCAAATCTACCTCCAAATTTAGTGTATATGCACAGCTGTTGCTAAAGAAGAAATGGGCAGCTATGGACCTTCACTACACCCTTCCTGCACATCCCTAGCTATTTTCCTTACTGTCTTTCCCTCTCTGTGCCCATTTTTCACCACTTTCCTATCAACCCTTTTTTCTTTTCTTTTAAAGAAATTAGCATGGGGGTAAGTGGGAGTAAGCACTTTTAAGCAGCAGTAAGCGGGTTTAAGCCTGTTTGCGTGAGGGTATGCAAGGCCTACACAAGTTAAGCAATTTAGAAGCTGAGTGCAAGAAACTGTAACCGGATGTTAACACTGCTTACCTCCAAACAACCTGTGCAAACCCGCTTACAACTGCTTAAAAGTGCCTTAAACACTCTGTATCCAATGGCCCTTGTTCTGCCCAGCAACAAAATAAACAGCCTCTGAAAGGCTCGAATCCAGGACCCTGCACACCATAGGTTCATACGTTAGTACTAAGCTAACTGCCCTTGCAAGCCATTTTAAGCCTAGGCAATTATCCCCTGTGAGACTCAAACCATGCACCTTGTGTTTGTAAGGCAAACACCTTAACCATTAGGCCACGCTCCCACACCTATTTGATTTAACACTAAGCCATGGCAGACATACATAACCCTGATGTTTTCCCAAACATAGCATCCAGCACAATCATTCACCAGTACAGGGAATGTATTTATACATGTAGATGTATGTGTGTGTGTGTGTATATCTATATCTATATCTATATCTATATATATATATATATATATATATATATATATATTTATAACTAAATAGATATATACCCCTCTCTCTTTCTCTCTATATATATATATATATATATATATATACATATATATATATATATTATAAATAAAAACTTTTTGCTCTAATAAAAACTATTATAAACTACTAACATAAAATAAAACACGAGACCAGACTGTGGTTTTGCGCTTTCATTCCTTTAAATGCTGTCAACTTTTCTTCTTCATCCTTTTAACAACATTATTAACAGTATAAATAAATAGGGTCAGAAATACAATAATAATTTAAGTTTCATTATTCATTTCTCTCATTACTATTCAACTACTTTCTTTCATTTTGCAGAGAGTCATTTTGTTTTTAAATTTAAAGAATCATTCAGACCTGGAAATGTTTCTGAGTTCAGCAGTAATTGCCAATCTAAAGTTCTTTTGTCTCATAATGTGTTTCACAATCAAAAAAAATTGTCCCTATAATTAAAACCTGTAAAATTATTACATAGCATTATGTTTTTTTAGTCAATACTCATTGCAGACCAATTTCACTCTCCGACATCTTCTGATTGCAGCAGCGCGATACTATGAACGTCGAGTGACAGTCAAAATGTTTGTAGAATTTGACTGTCAGTTTACAATGTCTGACTGTCACTCGACGTTCATAGTATACGCCGCTATTTGCAACTCCTGCACGGCGTTTTATGTGGGTAAAACAATCAGAAGATTGTCAGACAGAGTGAAGGAGCATTTGTCAGCTATAAGGCATTCAGACTGCAGTAATGCACTGGGAAAACATAGCATGCTATGTAATAATTTTACAGGTTTTAAGTTTATTATTTTAGAGCAAGTGGGACAATTTTTTGGTGATTGTGAAACATTATTGGAGCTAAAAGAACTTAGATGGCAATTACTGCTGAACTCAGAAACATTTCCAGGTCTGAATGATTCTTTAAATTTAAAATGTGCTTTACGCTGGGCAAACAAATGATTCATCTGAATGGTGGAAGTAGGAGTCACTGTGAATATTAATGAGAATGACATCATGACTAATTTAAATTATTTCTGTGAGCACCCTATTTATACTGAATGTATTAAACAAGTTGTATGAGTTCTGAAGAAGTTCCTGACAGCATTAAAGGAATGAAAGCGCTAAACCACAGTCCGGTCTCGGTGTTTTATTTTTTATAGGTTCATAGGTTCATAGGTTCATAGGTTCATACTAGGCTATCTGCCCAAGGGCATTTATAAGCCTAGCCCATAGTTATGTGGCTTTCGCCACCCCTTTAGTTTGAATAAAAACTATGCCTATCATTTTTCTGTGCCTCTGTCAAGCAGTGACACTGAAGTAATCCCTGGGGTATATCTGCGATCTCCCATCCATTGGTCAAGATTCCTCTTGAACAAGGCCAGCGAGGTGCTCTGCCTCACATGTACCGGGATTTTGTTCCACAGCATAGGGAGTCTCTGGGTGATGAATCTGTCCCTCCAGCACGCTCTATTTATAACCGTGTCAAGGTTTAAGTCTCCCCCTTGTGGTTCTGAGGGATCTAGATTTTTGAGGTGAAGCATATTCATCAAATCTGGGTTTGACATGGCCTTATATGTCAGGCACAGGTCACCTCTGAGCAAGCGGTATGAGACTGAATAAAGCTGGAGTTCTTTCAGTCGGGCAGCATAAGACATATTTTGAGACCCTTTATCCTTTTGGTGAGGAACTTTTGGGGCCTTTCAAGCTGCATCAGGTGTCTGGTCAGATACATTCGAACGGGCATTGTACTCAATCATAGGTCTAATGAGTGATGAGTACAGGGGACGATGACCTCCCTTGATCTAGATGTGAATCCCTTCATGACCAGGTGGGCGATATAGAAGGTTTTCCTAACTACTTTAGCAACATGAGTGTCAAATGAAAGACTACTGTCAACTTGGGTCCCCAGATCCCTGATGACTTTTTCTGTGCTCAGTGGACTGTCACCTATATGGTAGCTAGGGTAACCTTGTTTTCCCAAGGGTATGACTATGCATTTTTGGCGTTTAACTTCAGGCCATGGCTCTGGCACCAGTTATCCGTTTCTGTGAGGCCCTTCTGGAGGATATCTGTGTCGGATGTGTTTTCAACTATGGCTTCAGTTTGCAGTCATCTGCAAACTTTGTCAGCCATAACCCTCCTGTGTTTGCTTGTACTTCAGAAAAGTAGATGCCGAACAAGAGTGGACCCAGGACTGAGCCCTGTGGGACACCACTTGTGACAGGCTTTGAGTCTGACATGGCTCCAGCAACTCTGACCCTGTGGGTTCTGTCGCTAGCCAGTTTGCAACCCATCTTGTGATGTATGGGTTTACATTCAAGCTGATGAGTTTTTCGATGATACCTGAGTGGGGTATTGTGTCAAGGCCTTTGCCAGGTCGAGGTAGGCTGTATGGACTGCCTTTCCTCATCAATGGCCTTGGTGACTGTCTTGAAAAGTCAACCAAGTTTAAGAGGCAGGATCTGCCTTTGACAAAGCCAAACTGGGTTGGATCCAAAGTCTGCAAGTTCCCTATGTCTTTATTTATGAGTTCCATTATGATCCTCTCCATGGCTTTGCAGATAAGGCTTGTCAAGCTAATGGGGCGGTAATTTCCAGGCTCTGTGGAGGCACCGCCTTATGAAGTGGGACCACAGTCGCCATGCCACCCTTGGGCACGATCCTGAGGTGAGGCTAAGATTAAACAGCTGTCCTAAGTGTGGCTTTATTTCCCCGTTGCGTTCATGAAGCACACAGCCGGAGAGACCATGCGGTCCCATGGAGGCTGTGTTTTACGCCTTAGTGAGGGCACTTCTCACCTGGGCGTTGGAGCTGTATGGGGGGCTACACTCCTCTGGCAAAGATATCTCTCCTTTGGGGAGGGGAGAAGTTTGCACTGAACCTGTCAGCCAGTATGTTAGCAATGTGTGTAGGTTCAGTAATTTTCACATCATTTTGAACTAATTCTGAGCATATCTGGGAGTTTCCTCCTAGGTTTCTAACATAGCTAAAGAAGGCCTTATGATTGTCTTTAGAGTCCTTGGCGATTTTTCTCTCAAAATTTGCCTTGGATGATTTTATGAGAGCTCTTAGTTTTTACTTATAATGATCAAAGGTGTCTTACCTTTCAAGGATTTTGCTCTATCTTGTAGTAGCTTCCTCCTTTTGTTGTAGAGCTTGTTTATGGCTGGGGTCCACCAGACTGGACGCTTGCCTTTGGTACAGAGAGTCTTAGTTTTGTTTGGGATTGCCTGATCCATGCAGTCCTGTAGGTGCTGGTAGAAGGCATTTGTAAGTGATTCAGCGGTTTGAGTAATGTTTACCACTGGCTCAGGGGCCTTAAAGGAGACCACACTAGTTTTTAGAAGTGTGAAATCGGCTTTTGAGAAGTTTTTCACTGTGGTCTTTTTTGTTTCAGGTGGGGGCGGGATGAGGACCTCCAGCGAGATTAGTTTATGATCTGTATATTATATACACACACACACACACACACACACACACAGTAGTTTATAATAGTTTTTATTAGAGCAAAAAGTTTTTATTTATAATGTACAATAATTACTTTGGTTGCTTTTAGTTTTTCGGTTTTCTTTTGATATATATATATATATATATATATATATATATATATATATATATATATATATATATATATATATATGCATATATATATATATATATATATATATATATAAATATCTACATATTGCTATATACATATGCATACATCTATACATATATATGTCGATATATACATATATATATATATATATATATATATATATATATATATACAGCAATATGTAGGTTCATAGGTTCATAGGTTTATACTAGGCTATCTGCCCGAGGGCATTTACAAGCCTAGCCCATCGTTTTGTGGCTTACGCCACCCCTTTAGTATGGGGAACTATACCCATTATTTTGCTGTGCCTCTGTCGAGCAGTGACACTGAGGTAATCCCTGGGGTATATCTGCGATCTCCCATCCATTGGTCAAGATTTCTCTTGAACAAGGCCAGCGAGGTGCTCTGCCTCACATGTACCGGGATTTTGTTCCACAGCATAGGGAGTCTTTGGGTAATGAATCTATCCCTCCAGCACGCCCTATTAATAGCCGTCGAGGTTTAAGTCTCCGCCTTGTGGCTCTGATGGATCTAGATTTTTGAGGTGAAGCATATTCATCAAATCTGGGTTTGACATGGCCTTGTATGTTAGGCAAAGGTCACCTCTGAGCAGCGGTAAGCGACTGAATAGAGCTGGAGTTCTTTCAGTCGGGCAGCATAGGACAGATTTTGAGACCCTTTATCCTTTTGGTGAGGAACTTTGTGGCCTCTCCAGCTGCTGCAGGTGTCGGGTCAGATACATCCCAAATGGGGCATTGTACTCAATCATTGGTCTGATGAGTGATGAGTAAAGGGAGACTATGACCTCCTTGATCTAGATGAGAATCCCTTCATGATAAGGTGGGCAATGTAGAAAGTCTTCCTAACTACTTTAGCTACATGGGTGTCGAATGACAGACTACTATCAACCTGGGTCCCCAGGTCCCTGATAACTTCTTCTGTGCTCAGTGGATTGCCACCTATTTGGTAGCTAGGGGTAACCTTGTTTTCCCAAAGGGTATGACTATGCATTTTTTGGCATTTAACTTCAGGCCGTGGCTCTGGCACCAGTTATCCGCTTCTGTGAGACCCTTCTGAAGGATATCTGTGTCAGATGTGTTTTCTACTATGGCGCCCAGTTTGCAGTCATCTGCAAACTTTGTCAGCCATAACCCTCCTGTGTTTGCTTGTACTTCGGAAAAGTAGATGCCAAACAAGAGTGGGCCCAGGACTGAGCCCTGTGGGACACCACTTGTGACAGGTTTTGAGTCTGACATGGCGCCAGCAACTCTGACCCTGTGGGTTCTGTCACTCAGCCAGTCTGCAACCCAACTTGTGGTGTTTGGTATAACATTTAAGCTGATGAGTTTTGCATTCATTCCCGAGTGGGGTATTGTATCAAGGCCTTAGCCAGATCGAGGTAGGCTGTATGGACTGCCTTTCCCTCCAATGGCTTTGGTGACTGTTTCAAGAAGTCAACCAAGTTTAAAAGGCATGATCTGCCTTTGACAAAGCCAAACTGGGTTGGATCCAAAGTCTGCAAATTCCCTATGTCTTTATTTATGAGGTCCATTATGATCCTCTCCATGGCTTTGCAGATAAGGCTTGTCAGGCTAATGGGCGGTAATTTCCAGGGTCGGTGGAGGCACCGCTTTGTGAAGTGGGACCACAGTTGCAGTGCCAGCCCCTGGGTACGTATCCAGAGGTAAGACTTTGATTAAACAGCTGTCCTAGCTGTGGGTTTAATTCCTCATTGAGTTCGTGGAGCACACAGCCGGGGACACCATCAGGTCCCATGGATGCTGTGTTTTTGCTTTGGAGAGAGCAGTTCTCACTTGGGCTGGAGATGTTTGGGGGCTGCAATCGCTTGGTATAGATATCTCTCCTTTGGGGAGGGGAGAAGTTTGCACTGAACCTGTCAGCCAGTATGTTGGCAATGTCTGTAGGATCAGTAATCTTCACATCATTTTGAACTAGTTCTGAGCATATCTGGGAGTTTCCTCCTAGGTGTCTAACATAGCTAAAGAAGGCCTTATGATTGTCTTTTGAGTCTTTAGCTATTTTCTCTCGAAATTTGCTTTGGATGATTTTATGAGAGCTCTTAGTTTTTACTTATAGTGATCAAGGGTGTCTTACCTTTTAAGGATTTTGCTGTATCTTGTAGTAGCTTCCTCCTTTATTGTAGAGTTTGTTTATGGCTGGGGTCCACCAGACTGGCTTGCCTTTGGTACTAAGAGTCTTTGTTTTGTTTGGGATTGCCTTATCCATGCAGTCCTGCAGGTGCTGGTAGAAGGCGTCTGTAAGTGATTCAGCGGCTTGAGTACTGTTTTCCACCAGCTCGGGGCCTTAAAGGAGACCACACTAGTCTTTAGAAGTGTGAAGTCGGCTTTGAGAAGTTCTTTACTGTGGTCTTTTTTATTTCAGGTGGGGTGGGATGAGGACCTCCAGCGAGATTAGTTTGTGATCTGATCTCACCAGTGAGGGGTATACTCGTGTTGAACATTGTGCTCCCATGTTCGTGATGATGAGATCAAGCATGTTATCTCCTCTTGTGGGAATGGTGACTAGTTGTTCCATGGCATTTGAGTTTATGAATTCCAGGAACTTTTGGGCTAGGTGTTTGGGCTTGAGTAGTGTTCCCAGTCTATATTAGGGTAATTGAAGTCACCTAGTATGATGGTGTTTGGTGATACATTTATCCCCTCTAGTGTTTTCAGGAAGGCCATGTGAGGTTCCTGAGTTTGTGAGGGTGGCCTGTAACATGCTACAATTTGCAGAGCAGTCTTGCCTATGGTTAATTGCACCTGGATGGTCTCCGATGCATCGTGCGTTGCCACCAGTCTTGAGGTGTGGGTGTCCTTAATGAATATGGATACCCTCCTTTCTTGGTATTGTCCGGATTTTGGGGCCGGAACGCATGATATGAGGTAAAACCTGATAGCTGGGGTGCTCTCAGGAGCCTTGAACCAGGTTTCTGTCACAGCACAGACATCGATGTTCTCCATACTGAGAAGGGCCTCGGTGCATTTTGAGATTGAGACTTCTGGCATTGAGCAGCATTACCCTTAGTTTTTCCTTTTTGTGTTCTAGGGTGGTAGGTTTAGAATTTGAGCCTTGCCTAAAAGGCACTATGGGGTGGCAAGAGCCTTTGCCAATATCCGAATCCCAGGGTGACAGGTGCAAGCCGTCCCTTATGAGTGGCTTGTCCAGCATGTCATCCCAGGCAGACAGATACTGGATCCCTTTGAATGACACCAGTGTTTAAGCCAATTGTTAAAGCTGATCATCTTATCTCTGTATTGTGGCATCACTCTTGGTGAAGGTAGGATACTGCTCAAGGTCAGGGTCATACCTGCCTGGGCTACATAGTCAGAGAGCTCCTCAATGTCTCTTTCATGTAGTCCAAGGAGGTGCCTCAGGTCGCTTACACCAGCGTGGACAATGACTGAGTCATATTTGTACTTGCTGTTGAGAGACCTGAGTGCTGCTATGTGGCGGATTCTAGCCCGACAGGCAGCTTACTGTGACCTTCTCCTTACTCAGTCTGGTGAGGGACATCAGTGTGTCTGACTATGGAGTCACCAATGACTAGTGTGTCTGGCATTGTGTTTGGCCTTAAGGGCTGTGACTGTTTGACACTCTGACTGTGAGGTCTATGTGTTGCAGGTGTTGTGTTCTGAGGTGGTGGTTGTTTGGGTGTCTGCTTTGGTGGCCTCTGCTGTTTTGGTAGATTTTGATCAGAGCCTCCAGTATGTCTTGTGTGTTTATGTGTATGATTTGAGGTTGTAATGGTGCTATGTGAGACTGGGTCTATAGTGTGTGTGGTAACCTTCTCCTCCTGACTGGTCTTGCCAGTCCTGTGTTGAGAGAGCTCAGCCTCCAGTTTGGCCGTATAGTTGCATCTCTCGCATGTATTTGTGTTTTGTGGGCGGAGGAGAGGTTGTCTGTGTACATGAGGCAATTGTAACATTGCCTCAGTATTCCCAGGTTCACCAGCTGAGCAGGAGAGGACACTAGCAACTGATCCCTCGACATGCTAGAAGGATAGACAAAAACTTTAAAAAGATTCAGGGGACGTGGGTGACCGAGAAATGGGGGGTTACCTTTTTGGGGTACTATCTATGACAAGAGTGCCGTATCAAGGTAATAAGTACTGTAGGAGCAAGTGCTAGGTTTAACAGATAGAGAATAGTCTACTTGGAGTCAAGTGGAGATGATCTTTTTAGTTATAGGATAAGCTGATTAGATCAGTAGTATAGTTCGAGGAAGGTAGTTTATATATATATATGTGTGTGTGTGTGTGTGTGTGTGTGTGTGTGTGTGTGTGTGTATATATATATATATATATATATATATATATATATATATATATATATATATATATATATATATATATTTATATGTGTGTGTGTGTGCCTGTGTGTGTGTGTGTGTGTGTGTGTGTGTGTGTGTGTGTGTGTGTGTGTGTGTGTGTGTGTGTGTGTGTGTGTGTGTATATATATATATATATATAATATATATATATCTGTATATATATATATATATATATATATATATATATATATATATATATACAGATATATCTCTATAGAGATAATAGATAGCATGAAGACATATATGACCACAGGCACCATTAATAGGGGTGAGAGGGCTCAAGCAACATAACCTCTACACGTATCAGACACCTGGGCCTATTGGCGCTAACTAACTAGTCCGTGTGCCCAATATGTGACAGGTAGGCTGCACACAGCACATGTGTAACTGAGCTGTATTGTGTTGTTAGTTACCTGTATGGTTGATGGTGACAGTGGTCACCATAAAAAGTTACATGGGACATATACTGAGTGTACCATGGTGTAATGACAGTGTACAAAGCACCCACATCCCCCAGTGGTTACTGTACTCACTGGAACCCATGATGACACTCTGACATACCCACTATCACACATTGCCCATGACTGCAATACAACCCATTGTATATCACAACAGTGGTACTACAGGGATATGCATCTAATGCACATGTCACAGGCATAGTAGGGTGTTGCATTGCCATGCCTCACCTATGTCCAGTGACAACACTATCTGTACTACTGTGTGGCAATGTGTAGTGTAATAGGAGTATGTGGCCTCATAATGATTTACCATATAGATATGCAGGCATGTGCACATACACACACATGCCAGACCTCAATGGGTTTTCCATGCCTATCAACCCATTTGAACAACATTGTTGTGCTGGTATTGAAAGGTTCATATAGCCGTTAGGGAGAGGAGTGTAACAGGGTACATGTCATGTCCAATACAGCAGCAGCAACATCTGACTATGGCAATGGGCATTGAGGTGGTTGTGAAGGCCATCATGGAATCCCCATCTACAGGTGTACTAACACACAGACACTGCTATCCTCAGTAAGGCACATGTACACATGTGTTAGTACTGTGGCGCATTGCTGCAGGTGGTCATAGCTGTGTACCTGGCTATTGTCCATGGAGAGACGGGTTGTGTAGGGGGCGTGTGTACATTGGTATCATGCCACTTGCCATGTGCCAGCAGGCAATCTATAGACAGACACCATGTTGTTGACGTTCAGGGTGAGAGTGACATTCATCATCCAATCCTCTGGGTGCCCTTTGCATATGGCCACTGAGGTTATCCAGTTGACATGATTGCAACATGCA
Organism: Protopterus annectens; assembly: GCF_019279795.1. NCBI lineage: Eukaryota > Metazoa > Chordata > Ceratodontiformes > Protopteridae > Protopterus > Protopterus annectens. The sequence goes on from NC_056737.1 coordinate 1,426,026,416, forward strand.
TTACAACACATGATTTGTGTCTGTGATGGAGACCTGTACCCAAGCATGTTCTGTTGACTGTGGTGGTGTAGTGTAGGTACCCATGGCATGTTGTCTGTACAGGGTGTTGTCTCCTATATGTGCCAGTTAGTACACAGCTGGGCAGACATGTCAGTGTCAATCAAGCATAGGTTGTTTGTATGTATTCCAGCTGGATACCTGTCATCTGCACATCTGTAGAGGGACTGACAGACATCAGTTTGGCAAGTAGCTATGCAGCTGGATGAATATGTCGACAGATAGATGTATGACAACAATATGTATGCCTTGACTACAAGTTGTAAGCCCTCACTAACATCTGCTTTACAGACAGTACTCCACAGTTACATTCCACATGTCTGTTCATTATCCAGTAGGGGATATATACGCTGACACAGCCCACACAACAAGAACACGACAGTGAGGCATCAGAGTCCAGCTATGCAGCAGGTGTGCTTGTTGTCAGTAGTACTTTTTGAACTTTAACCTTGCCTGGGACAGCACTGTCAACAGTAGTACCACCATGTTACACTGCATGCCAGTGTGACAGCATGTGCCCTGGGTTACTAGCCCTGCATGCAACACATTCACACAGATAACTGTGCTGTGCAGGTCTCATATACTTGTGTGTTCAATACATGACACTCACACCTCTTGCTACTGTAATGGCAGCACATAGATGGATGTATTGTACATGGCATTACATACAATTATTACAGATGTCATTACCCATTAAGCAGAGATTGCCTCTGCGTAGACGATATGCTGCAGAGTATAGCAGGATGTTTTCTAGATGGTCAGCATAGGACATCTGTTTTAGGCCTGTGATTCATTTAGTGGGATATTCCTGCAGCCTTCCCAGCTGTTGCAGATGTCTCATGATGTACATACCAAATGGGACATTGTACTCTTAATGGGTGTAATGACAGATGAGTATGATGGGACAATTACCTCCTTTATTCTGGATGAAAAACCCTTAGTGATGAGGTGTGCCACATAGAAGGATCTCCTCCCTGTTGTGGCAATGTCATTATTGAAGGTGAGACTATTGTCCACCTGTGTGCCTAAGTCTGTCATCTCACTTTCAGTGTTTAGTGTACTGCCACCTATGTGGTAATTCATGGGTGCATGGTATTTTCCAAAGGGGATAACTATACATTTCTTGGCATTAAGCCTGAGCCCATGGCTCTGTCACCAAGCATCTGCGTCTGTAAGGCCCTTTTGTAGAATATCCACATAATTTGGGGACTCAATAATGGCTCCCAGTTTGCAGCCATCTGTGAACTTTGTTAGCCAGAGTCCTGTAGTGTTGGCCTGTACTTCAGAGATGCAGATGATAAACAGCAGTGGTCCCAGGACAGAACCCTGAGGTATTCCATTTGTCACTTGTCTGGAGCTGGAATTGTAGTTGCCTACTTCTACAGTCTGGATTCTGTCAGTAAGCCACGTGGTAGCCCATCGAGTGGCATAGGAAATTATGTCTGGCTTAGTAAGTTAATCTATGTTTCCAGAGTGGGGGATGTAGTTGAAGGCCTTAGCAAGGTCCATATGGGCTGTGTGGACTGCCTTACCCTCTTCCACAAGTCTAGAGACTTATTCAAAGAAGTAAATCAGGTTCAAGTGACAACATTGGCCCTCCATGAGGCCAAACTGGGTGGGGTCCAGTGTTTGATGGTTGCCAATGTCTTCATTTATAAGTTCCATGATCATGCATTCCATGCCCTTGCAGATCAGGCTCGTCAGACTGATGGATGGTATTTCCTGTGATCCAAGGTGTATCCCCCCTTGTGGAGTGGGATAACTGCTGCTGTGCACCACTCAGTGGGCACGAAGCCTGAGGTGAGGCTATGATTAAACATGACAGTTAGCTGAGGTGCCACTTAATTTTATAGCTCATGTAGTACCCAGCTCGGGATGTCATCTGGTCCTATGGATGCTGTATTCTTAGTTGTTGAGAGTGCTGTTTCCACCTGTGTGGCTGTGATTACTGGAATTTTGCAATCTTTTCGTATTGAGATGGGCCCTTTATGGGGTGAGAGTGGAGTGAATGTGGCACTAAATCGATCTGCCAGGATATTGGCAGAATCCTTGGGATCAGTATATTTAATGCCATTCTGTTGTATCTCAGAGTACATCTGAGCATTGCCATTTGGATTCTGGACATAACAATAGAATGCCTTGTGGTTGGCTTTGAAATCTTTGCCAATTTTAGTTACGTAACTACCTTTGGAGAATTTTATGAGTGATCTCAGCTTCTTACTGAGACTGATAAGGGAGTTGTTCACATCCTTGGATTATGCTTTTTTCTTCAACATTTTCTTCCTTCTGTTGCATAGTTTGTTTATAGCAGGGGACCACCAGACTGGCTCCCTATTTTTGGAGGAGATCATCTTGGTTCTATTTGGGATGGCATGATTCATGCACGAGTGGATGTGCTCATACAGAGCTTTAGTGTAGTATTCAGCAGTGGAACATTCAGCTCCCATCTGCATGGGTGTCACAAAGTTTGTCAATTCTGACTGAAGTAGCATGAAATTGGCTTTGGAGAGGTCTTTCACAGAGATTTCCTTCCTGGGGGGGCGGGGGTGCAATGTGGATATCAACAGTGATTAGCTTATGGTCAGACCTGACCAATGAAGGGGTGAACACTGGTGTGGAGCATCTATCTGCCATGTTGTTAATGACCAGGTGTATGATATTGGAGCCACTGATTGGACAATGGATTAGATGATCCAGGGCACTGGAATGTATGAATACCAAGAACCACTGGGAAAAGATGTTGGTAGATGTTAGTTTTCCCAGTTAATGGCAGGGTAGTTGAAATCACCCAGTAGTAGGGTGTTTGGTTGTATCTGAATATTTTCCAGTATGTTTAGAAAGGTGTAGTGAGAATCTTGGGCCATGGTGGAGGATCTGTAGCAAGCTACAATTTGGATTGCAGTCTTACCTAGTGTTAGTTGCACCTGGAGATTTCCAGAAGCATTGTGTTGGGAACTAGCCTGGAGGTGTGAATAACCTTGGTTAATATGGAGACTCCTCCACCTGTAGTGTTTTGGTCCTGGTTTGATGGCCAAAATGTGTGGTAAGAGCTGTAGCCTGTTACTGCAGGGGTGCTCTCTGGAGCATTGAACTAGGTCTCATTTACTGCACAGATATCGATGTTCTCCATATTTAGGTGTGTCTCGAGAGAGTGCATGTTTAGGTTTAGACTTCTAGCATTGAGTAGCATTACCTACAGTTTTGCAGGCTTGTATTTGTCATGGTGTGGGTTTTGTCCTTTGAACCTTGCCCTGAAAAGGCACTATGGGGTGGCAAGAGCTTTAGCCAGTAACCTGAATCTCAGGGACAACAGGTGCAGACCATCTCTGACAAGGCATTGTGGTTTTTCAATCATGTTTTACCAGGTAGACAGATACTGGATCCCCTTTGAATGACATCAGAAGCTTAGCCAATGGTTGAAGTAATTGCTGTGTATATGTATATATGTGAGTGTTTATATGTATATATATATATGTACATATATATCTTCATATATGTATGTGGATATGTATATGTCCATATATGTATGTGGATATGTATATGTGTATATATCTATATAGATATGTGGATAAATATGTACACATATATGTTTACCATATGTACAAAACATGGAGTGGAGTTCTACCTCAGCAGCAATAGTCCCAACCTCTTAGTGCAAGGGGGTGTCATGGATGTATTGCAGGTATATATGTAGACTTTTGCTACTGTAATAAGGGTTGTCTTAACAGACATATTGGGTGTGGGAGGTCACATCTGCTGTACACATGTGCACCATTGGTAATGGACAGACATCCTAAGAACATCATAGTACAGTACCACTGCTAGCACAGTAATGATCTTGTGGACTACAGCAAGGATATGAGCAATATATGTGGACAGTCTGGCACTCTGTGGTCAGTCCAGAAGTGTACACATGTTCTCTTCATGTGTGACATGTGGACCACGTCTCCTAATGTTGATGTTATTAGCCATGTGCATGAGTATATCATGACAATACTGGACTACATATGTCCACACATTTTATGCTTGCACACACACCAGTCTGTACTGACATATAATACCTGGTGGTGCAGAGGTCACATGACCACATACTACCCAGTAGATAGTGACATACATCTGTACAACAGCCACTGCTTTCTCAGAAATACACAACAGTTATGGTAGCCTGGCAGCAGTATGTCTTGCAAATAACTGGACATAACAGCACACTGGGCAATTACACTAGGCTGCTAGGCAGGTCACAAAGCACTGTGCAAACTACAGGCAGACTGCAACAACAGTGGACTATGTTTTGTATGGGGGAATACACATGTACCTGTGATTATAGCAAGCTTGACATGCAGGTCACAGCACAGTGTAGCAGACACCTGTGAGAAAGTGCATACTCACATTCAATCTAAATGCAGCCACAGCAAAATATGATACACAGGCTTAATATGACACTATAATTACTGTCGGTTACACAACATCCTCATATGTGCTGATCACACAGTAAACCTACATACACTGGTCATGGCACAGTGTGGTCCGATGGCTGTCTGTGGTATTGAACATGTGTGTGTCTGGCCCTACAGACATGTGAGCCAATAGGCATACACTGGAGCAGCATGTAACATCAGATAGAACAGGACCAAGGACAATAGCATCTACCACACTAAGTGCACAGCCCAAGGTACGTATGCACAATACACATACTGTCGTCATTCATCTTAATGTACACAGACCACAGTACTGTACACACTATTGCAGAATGTCCAAGTAATGTCCTCAGAAACAACACCTACTAAACACAACATGTCCAGCATTCTGTTATCTGACTGGCTTGTTATCAGGTAGGTTGTCAGTAACTAATGGCGTACAGAACATATGTACCATATATATGTGGGCTTCATCTGCACAACACATGTGTACCCCTCAGCAATCTAGAGGTCAGTGTATGTAACAATGTTATATGCCCCTGTAAGTCAGTCTGGGAGGGGGGTATGCACCATAACTATCCTAGGGTGTTACACCATGTGAGGAATACCGATAGTAAGCTGTCTTAAGGTATACATATGTAAATTACCATACATTTCAACTTCTGAACATTGCTGACCTACTGCTTACTGCCATACACACTCTTCTGTTTGTCAGTGTGATTGTGATGATGTCAGTTATGCATTGTTATGTAACAGATACCTTCCAATGTGTCAACCTAGTTCTTTTCCCCCCTAGGGATTGTGTACAGAGTATATTTAGAGGCTGCTGGGCATTACATCTGCATTACTTACTGTTGATTGATTGTTATCCTGTGGTCCAGTCTGTCATTCCTGTTATACTACCTGAAGGCCTTGGCAAGGACACCAACATATGTTATGCTTCCAGATTATTGTATTAAATGATCTGTTTGAGAGTTGCATTCATCTGTTTGTATGTATTTCAAAATCTAAACAGCTGTATGACATGGCATATACAACTGTAATAGTACACAAATACACCATTAAAAAGTATGCAAACTTGTGTGTGGTGTTATTATTTATTTATTTATTTATTTAAATTTGTTGGACTGGAAGTCTGGACATGACATGGGTTTTTTTTCAGGCCAGGCGGCAAAAAAAACTCCACAGTAAAATAAAAAACAGTACATACATATTATTACATTTTAACACAATTATTAACATAGAAATTACTTACAACCTCTGACTGATGTGTTACATCCTCTGACTTCTTTGTGGGTATATGTTTCAGGCAACAATTGTCTTTTGTATGGATGACTCATACACTGTCCATCTGATGAGGTTGCAACTGTAGGGATACTGGCTATTCAGTATAGTGTGTGCACTGTAATTATGTATCTTCCTAGACATCCCTCTTTGTGTGTATGTTTGTATATCTATATATATGTAGCTCTATATATATGTAGCTCTCTCTCTCTCTATATATATATATATATATATATATATATATACATATATACACTCATATATGTATCTGCGTACATGTGTGTTTGTATATGTATCTTAGGAATGTTTCTTGCTTACACATTGTACATTCACTAGGGTAGCCAGACTGTACTGTATGATATGTTATTGAAACCAGCCAGACATCATACGGGTGGGATGGCTTACTATTAACATCTTGGGGCCATGTAGTGTCAGGTCCTGGTTATGGGATTAGCAAAAGTTATTGTATTGCAGGGCAGACCAATTTGGCTGGGGGGGGATATCGATATGTGCAAGACTTATGTTGCTTGAGCCCCCTTACCCCCATTACCGGTGCCTGTAGTCATATATGTCTTTGTTATGTTCTCTATTATATCTATAGATATATATCGAGACAGAGAGAGAGAGAGAGAGAGAGAGAGACATATATATCTACTTAGTTATAAATATATATATATATATATATATATATATATATATATATAGATATATACACACACACACACACACACACACACACACACACACACACACACACACACACACACACACACACACACACACACACACACACACACACACACACACATACATCTACATGTATACATACATTTCCTGTACTGTTGAATAATTGTGCTGGATGATATGTTTGTGAAATCATGAGGGTTATGCATATCTGCCATGGTTTAGTGGTAAATCGCATTGGCTATGGTGTGTGGGGTCTTGGGATTGAGCCTTGCAGATGATGTTTATTTTGTTGCTGGGCAGAACATGACCATTGGATACAGAGTGATTAAGGCACATTTAAGCAGTTGTAAGCAGGTTTGCGCAGGTTTGTGTGGAGGTAAGCAGTGCTAACTTCTGGTTACAGTTTCTTATACTCAGCTTCTAAATTGGTTAACCTGTGTAGGCATTGCTTACACCCGCACAAACAGGCTTTAACCCACTTACTGCTGCTTAAAAGTGCTTATTCCTGCTTACTCCCATGCTAATGTCTTTAAAAGAAAAGAAAAAAGGGGTTGATAGGAAAGTGGTGAAAAAGGGGCACAAAGAGGGACAGACAGTAGGGAAAATAGCTAGGGATGTGCAGAAAGGGTGTAGGGAAGGTCCATAGCTGCCCATTTCATCTACAGCAACAGTTGTGCATATACACTGAATTTGGAGGTAGATTTGGACACTCAAACCCCTGAGAGTGGGGTGAGGACAACAATAATATGTTGTGATGCCAATTAGATTGGATTACATGTGTCCAGTGGACATGTGTGCGATATGTACAGCTATGTATGGGGCGAGATTTGTTTTGGGAACAGATTGCTTTTCTTTTTATTTTTTTATGGTGAGAGTGGCATGTTGGGGAAGAAGAGTAGGTATACTTGGAGAGGATAGGTTGGGTAGAATGACAGACCAGACAAGACAGCATACAGGGCCGGTATATGGCACATGTTGGGGGGACACCTTGGAAGGGGAAGGGTGTTTTGGAGTCGCAAGCCCATGAGCTGCCAAATGAAAACAGTGGGACTGAGGTCCCCATCCATGGGCAGTCACCACTGCACCTTCACGGCCCCAAAGGTGGGTGTACTGGGGGCTGGGTAGGAGGAGCAGGCTCACCCTCTAATTGTGACATGTGGCCCTCAAGCCAGCATAGGCAGTCTTGAAACTCCTTGACGAGCTCCCTACATACCATGACCCAGACCTGATGGCAGGTGACAGGTTCCTCTCCGCCTCCACTTCCAGGGGGGGGGGGCGAGCCCCATGCCCTGTGGTGATTCCACCAGAAGGTGGTGCAGGGTGGTGCCATGGCCAGCTGAGGTGGGACAGGTGGGTCCACTGGGACCAGCCTTCCCATATGAGCTATGGTGTTGCAGTTTTAAGACAGATATGGGTTAGTAATAATCAACAACATTCAGGATTTGTTATAACAGCATGCATAGATATTCCCATTAACCCAACACACAGAATTTCAAACAGTTGGAGAGCAAGTAGAACACATGCATATATACTTCATGACATATGTACAAAGGGTGGCGTAAAAAAAATTATGCCTGCATGCATCAGACAATGAACGGTCACAAACAGCATTAATTTCACCTTGTGGGGATGTATGAAAAAAATAATAAATAAAGATATATCCAAATAAGAACAATAAATTAAATAAAATAAAAGAAGAGAAGTTGCACGTTGAATAAGCAACGTCAATACATTCCCATACCAAAGACTCAGTGCAATGAGACATCTAACCCTGATGAAATGCTAAACAACTAATACCAACACACTCGGAAGGTACACATGTCTTAAGGTAAAATAATCCCAAAAATAAACATCATTAAAAAATGGTGCTAAATGAATAAACTGTATGTGGTAAAATATTAACACCACAAATAATTCTACACTGATAAATGTAATGGCAGTGATAAATGTAAGACATGGTTACAAAATGGTTCTGAATATGGTATTGACTATCAACCACTTATCTCCTAAGAGCATGCAATTTCAAAACACTCTTTATAGACAAATTCTCATTAAGGCCAGGTGGAATGTGGGCCCCTGTCTTGATTTGACAAATAAGCTCATCTATTTCTAACAAAATCTGCCAGGGGCCTCCTCTAATGTCATTATCTCTGTGTTGTAAAACCAAGAATTTAAAACTATGTTCAGGGAAGTCTAAAATGTGTTTAGCTAAAGCATTTTTAATACCCCCCCTTGCCTATAGCATAATAGTGCTCATATATTTGTTGTTTCAACTTCCTTTCTGTTTTGCCAATGTAATAAGCAACGGTGTATGGAATAATAATAATAATAATAATAACAATTTTAAGGTATTTAAAGTGAGATTGTCCTTTTAAGAAGTGATTAGGATTTTTAATTAATGCTTTATTGAATAACTGCTGACATATCTTTATATAAAGAATGTTAATTGATATTAATTTTGTTTGAGTCTGAGGAAGGTGAGGCACTGGTCCACACCGAAAGTGCTTACTAATAAACGTTTTTTATTTATTTCTTTGTGGGCTCTTATCATGTTCCTAATCGCCTATTTTTTAAGTTGTTTGTGGTTTGTGTTTCGTTTTTTTTTGGATATGTACAAAGGGTGACAGACTTATGACTGGAGCTATGAACACTGGCCAAATATTGGCATGTTGCTGTAATAACCTCAGACATTTACTGTTGTACCACTGTTTTTTGTGACATATGTCCAATGAGGGATATGAAGTCAGTAACTCTCATGGCTGTTACCATGTACTGACTGCAATCCTCACAATATGCTTCTGCAGTTCTCAGATAGGTGTTCTGTGAGTAACACAAGAAACAAAAGGTTCCACACACTGACCAGTCTGCAGATGACCCTACAGATGGGGTTTTTTTTCACAAACATAGCACTGTCATGAGAGTTATTAAAGCATGGAGACTAGCCATAACCACACACACCTTGTTAAACCGACATTACTATTAATGAAGAATAGCAACACTTACATTCTGTAGTCATGTCTGGCACATCCCCCTCCAGTCTGTTGGCCTTTTTTCACAGTGTATGTTGTTTGATGTAAATCCCAAAACCATCTGTGATGATGTTTGCCAAACACCAGATCTAGGTTCCACTCACAGTGAATGTCATGGCCCAACACCAACATGATGTTCCTAGATATTGTAGTGTGTTTCCATGCAATTGGCTATGGGAATGTTAACACAGCTGTTCCACATTCAATCAGCTAGAGGAGGACTGCAATTGGTGCAGAGGCCATCAGCTGATCATGACCATCACTTACAAAACACAAGCTGCTGCTTACGCAAAGCAGCTGTACATCTCCACATCCACCAGTGAGGTTGTGGGAGGGACAGACAGAGACAAAGTACTTCAGGGAAGGGGTGAGAGAGTAAAACCTAAGCATGTTTGTGTCACACACCTACCAGTACAAGGTTTCAAACCCCTGACTGAGTATACATTGCTATCACATGTGTATGCAGTTATTGCATGCACCACATAGCTTACATGTTGGTGAGCTGTCCAAACATATATGTACTGGTGAGTGACATCTGCAATAGTGATATAGTAGTGATATGGTAGGTGTAGCACACAAGCCTGCCCACATGAACAGGTGTCAGCATCAACACAGCCAAACTCTCTAAGGGACTCATACGCATTGCCACACTTCACAGGGTCAGCTATACACTTCCTAACTAGTTAGTTTAGCACAATACAGTAATGCACAAGTATCACGTGCATCACAGGGCTTATCCTGAGGTTCTATGGGCAAAGGGTATGTGAAAGTGTCTGACATCAGTCAGCATGCTTCAGTATGCCAATGGGAGTTGTACTAGGTGTGAATGTGGTTAGAAGCATCATACACCACACACACAGGCACAGGGTGTCAATATTGACGTGCATGTGTGCATTGCTTCACGGGTGTGTAGTGGGTATCTGTGCCAGAGGGCTGTACAAGGCTAGGTGAGGTGTATATCTTGGCATCAGGCCACATGACAATGGTCTGCAGTGTGGCTCAGGGGTGTAGTGTCTGGAATGACCCACACAGGTAAGTATTGTATGCAACATCCAGTCACCTGGGTTACTATTGTGTGTGGCCACTGCTATGCAATGCTTGCCATTTATGTGTTCTATAGTCCATGACATGGACCATGTCTGGGATGTGCACACATCACACATTCATGTGCAGTGAGATGCGGAAGTGTACCTGGGTTGCCTGGTCCATAGTGTGTACACAGATTGTTATCATCAGATGTGCCAATCCTGGCCTCTTGTGGTGGGACCTGCTAATGGACAGCAGGTTGACCCAGTACCTACACTGATAGCATGATACAGGTATTCCCTGGTGTCAGTGGCATCTGCCCATACAGGGCATGTGTGTAAGGCATGGTATGTCTTTTGTGGATCACATTTGATGGCACCACAGATGTTGTAGGAGTCCAGTTGGGAGCACAGTGAAGGCATACTGTCTGCAATGATGTCCCTATTGTACTGATGGACAGGGTGCCATGACCTCTGTAGCCCACTGCAATCACACCCTCCTTACTATGTGTGAACAATATGCAGGGTGCTACCAACATAGTGGTAGTTGCCTAGGCAAGTGTGTTTGTATATGAGATATGGGTTCAGAGTGTACTCTGTGTAATACTAGTGTTGCTTAATTTCTTCACCAGTCCTTATATCACATGCAGGGTATGGATTGGCACACCAGCCTCTCAGCTGATTGACATCTGTTATCCTTGTAAGGTGGACATTGTGACATATACTATGGCCACCATATAGGAAAATTACAAAACCTGCTCCTCAATGAGTCCAGTTGTTACATACTCACAGCCACCTCCTCACAGGATACGAATGACAAACACACACACATACACGGTTGCCATGTCTGGGATTATAACTCCTAAATAACTACTTTATCACACTACAGCATTAAGCAGTTATAGGACCTGCTACAGAGATTATTGGGCTATTACTTCCCCAAAGGTGCATTTCACAGTTGATGACATCAGCAGAATGTGCAAAGAAGGGCAATGGAGGTTGTAGTGTCTGTGACTGGCCTCAAAAGCATTGCTCCCTAAACTGACAAAGGAACACACACACACACAAACATCCACAGTTGCCATGTCTGGGATTAGAACTCCTACCTAACTAATTTATCACACTAATGCATTACACAGTTATAGACCTTATATCACATGTAGGGTATGGATTGGCACACCAGCCTCTCGGCTGATTGACATCTGTTATCCTTGTAAGGTGGACATTGTGACATATACTATGGCCACCATATAGGAAAATTACAAAACCTGCTTCTCAATGAGTCCAATTGTTAAATACCCACAGCCACCTCCACACAGGATACGAATGACAAACACACACACATGCACAGTTGCCATGTCTGAGATTATAATTCCTACCTAACTACTTTCTCACACTACAGCATTAAGCAGTTATAGGACCTGCTACAGAGATTATTGTGCTATAACTTCCCCAAAGGTGCATTTCACAGTTGATGACATCAGCAGAATGTGCAAAGTAGGGCAATGGAGGTTGTAGTGCCTGTGACTGGCCTCAAAAGCATTGCTCCCTAAACTGACAATGGAACACACACACAAACATCCACAGTTGCCATGTCGGGGATTATAACTCCTACCTAACTAATTTATCACACTAATGTATTATACAGTTATAGGATGCGCTATGGAAATTACTGAGCTATTTCTTCCCCATAGGTGTATTTCACAGTTGATGACATCAGCAGATTTGACAAAGTAGGGCAATGGATGTTGTAGTGCCTGCAAATGGCCTCAAAAGCATTGCTCCCTACACTGACAAAGGAACACACAAACACAAACATCCACAATTGCCATGTTTGGGATTAGAACTCCTACCTTACTAGATTATCACACTACAGCATTACGCAGTTATAGGACATGCTATGGAGTTTAGTGGGCTATATTTTTCCAAAGGTGTATTTCACAGTTGATGACATCAGCAGAATTGACAATGTAGGACAATGGAAGTCATAGTGCCTGTGAATGGCCTCAAAAGCATTGCTCCCTACACTGACAAAGGAACACACACACACAAAAATATCCACAGTTGCCATGTCTGGGATTAGAACTCCTACCTAACTAGTTTATCACACTACAGCATTATGCAGTTATAGGACATGCTACAATGATTACTGGGCTAGTCTTTCCCAAAGGTGTCTTTCACAGTTGATGACATCACCAGACTTGACAAAGTAGGGCATTTGAATTGTAGTGAGTGTGAGTAGCTTTGCCAAAGTAGGGCATTTGAATTGTAGTGGGTGTGGGTAGCCTAAAAAGCCTTGCTCCCTACACAGACAGAGAAACACACATAAATACACAGTTGCCATGGCTGGGATTAGAACACCTAGCTAACTAGTTTAACACACTACAGCATTACACAGTTATTGGACACACCACAGAGATTACTGAATTACTTTTTTCCCAAAGGTGTATTCCAAAGTGAAAGACATCAGCAACTGTGTCATAGTAGGGCTATAGGGAGGGCAGTGTGTGTGCATGGGCCATAAACCATTCATCTACAGGTAGACACACCACACTCAGGCACATGAAGGTTTACATTCTACAGGTACATGTATGCAACTGCTAGATGACTACTGCCTTGTACAGTCATGTTGCACATCTTAGCACTTGCACCACGGAGTCTGTAATGCTGAGGGATACCAGTGGTTAATTTCTACAGTGAGTGACATTTACACACCATGTGGTTGTAGCCATTTTGCTGTGTGCTAGGTGCAACAGGACTCATGATGGAAAGCCCTTTGTCACTGTCTTCTAAACATCTATGTATAGGTTCATAGGTTCATAGGTTTATACTAGGCTATCTGCCCTAAGGCATTTATAAGCCTAGCCCAAATTTTTCTGGCTTACCTTATATGAAAAATACTGTGCCCATTAGTTTGTTGTGCCTCTGTCCAGCAGTGACACAGAGATGATTCCTGGGGTAAACCTACGATCTCCCATCCACAGGTCTAGATTTCTCTTGAACAGAGTCAGCGAGGTGCTCTGCCTCACATGGACCGGGATTTTATTCCACAGCATAGGGAGTCTCTGAGTGATAAATCTATCCCTCCAGCACATCCTATTTATATCCATGCTAAGGTTTAAGTTGCTTGCTCTAGTGGTTTTGGTGGATTTGGATTTTTTGAGGTGGAGCATGTCCATTAATTCTGGGTTGGACATGGCCTTGTATGTCAGGCACATGTCACCTCTGAGCAGACGGTATGCGACTGAATAGAGCTGGAGTTTCTTCAATCTGGCAGCATATGACAGATTTTGGAGTCCCTTTATCCTTTTGGTGAGGAACTTTTGGGGTCTCTCCAATTGCTGCAGATGTCACATCCCGAATGGGGCATTGTACTCGATCATTGGTCTGATAAGTGAAGAGTACAGGGGAACAATGACCTCACTAGATCTGGATGTGAATCCCTTCATGATCAGGTGGGCAATGTAGAAGGTCTTTCTAACCACTTTAGCAACGTGAGTGTCAAAAGAAAGGCCACTGTCAACCTGGGTCCCCAGGTCCCTGATAACCTCTTCTGTGCTTAGTGGATTGCCACCTATATGGTAGCTTGGGGTTACCTTGTTTTTTATGACTATACATTTTTGGCGTTTAACTTCAGGCCATGGCTCTGGCACCAGCTATCTGTTTCCGTGAGTCCCTTCTGAAGGATATCCATGTCCGATGCACTTTCCACTATGGCGCCCAGTTTGCAGTCGCCTGCAAACTTTGTCAGCCAAAGTCCTCCCATGTTGGCCTGTACTTCTGAGAAGTAGATGCCAAACAATAGGGGGCCAAGGACCCCTGTGGGACACCACTTGTGACCGCTTGAGTCTGACATAGCGCCAGCAACTCTAACCCTGTGGGTTCTGTCCTTAAGCCAGTTTGCAACCCATCTTGTGACATATGGGTTTACATTTAAGCTGGTAGTTTTTCTACAATACCGAGTGGGGTATTGTGTTAAGGTCAAGGTAGGCTGTATGGACTGCCTTTCCCTCATCAATGGCCTTGGTGACTGTTTCAAAGAAGTCAACCAAGTTCAAAAGGCATGATCTTCCCTTGACAAAGCCAAACTGGGTCGTGTCCAATGTCTGCAAGTCCCCTATATCTTTGTTTATGAGCTCCATTATGATCCTCTCCATAGCTTTGCAGACTAGACTTGTTAAGCTTATGGGGCAGTAATTACCAGGGTCCGTAGAGGCACCACCTTTGTGGAGTGGGACCACAGTTGCCGTATGCCACTCCTTGGGCACGTATCCTGTGGTAAGGCTGAGATTAAACAGCTGCCTTATGTGCGGTTTAATTCCTCATTTAGCTCGGGACACCATCCGGTCCCATTGATGCTGTGTTTTAGCTTTAGAGAGCAGCTTTCACCTGCGCATTTGAGATGTCGGGAGGCTACACTCGGCTGGGATAGTTATCCCTCCTTTAGGGGGGGAGGGGTGAGTTTGCACTGAACCTGTCTGCCAGTATGTTGGCAATGTCTGTGGGTTCAGTGATTTTTGTATCATTTTGGACTAATTCTGAGCATATCTGGGAGTTTCCACCCAGGTTCCTAACATAGCTGAAAAAGGCCTTGTGATTGTCCTTTGAATCCATGGCAATTTTTCTCTCAAAATTGGCCTTAGTTGATTTTAT
Organism: Protopterus annectens; assembly: GCF_019279795.1. NCBI lineage: Eukaryota > Metazoa > Chordata > Ceratodontiformes > Protopteridae > Protopterus > Protopterus annectens. The sequence goes on from NC_056737.1 coordinate 1,426,041,569, forward strand.
GAGTGCTCTTTTTACTAGTAATGATCAGGGGTGACTTTTATGGATTTTGTTCTATCATGTAATAGCTTTCTCCTCTTATTGTAAAGTTTGTTAATGGCTGGGGTCCACCAGACTGGACGTTTGCCCTTTGTGGAAAGAGTCTTGGTTTTATTTGGGATTGCCTGATCCATGCAGTCCTGGAGGTGTTCATAGAAGGCATTTGTAAGGGCTTTCACAGCTTGGGTTGTGGTTTCCACTGGCTCAGGGGCCTTGAAGGATACCACACCAGTCTTGAGTAGTGTGAAGTTTGCTTTAGAGAAGTTCTTCACTATGGTCTTTTTTGTTTGGGGTGGGGGCGGGATGTGGATTTCCAGTGAGATTAGTTTATGATCAGATCTCACCAATGAGGGATATACTTCCGGTGTGGAGCATATAGTGTGTTGTCACTGGATATATGTTTGTACTCCTATCCAATGTTTGTGCAAAGCATGACTGGTGTATACTGAGTGTATGCATTAACATCTACACCTGTCAGATATGTATGGTCTACTGTTGTTGGCACACATGGGCTTCATTTGTTTAAGAGTGTGAGCATGCCTAGTATGAGCTTTCAGTATGTTGTTGTCTGACATTGCCTTCATTTCTCTAAGTGTTTGAGCATGACCAGTATGCCCTTATGTATTGAACGTGTGGATCCATTCCAGGTAGTTTTTACTCCAGTGCAGACCTTTGTGTTCTACACCTAAATGTAGTAAAATGTTTCTGCAGGATATCTGTTGATCATGTGGCAATATGGGGTCAAATTGTGCAATGGATAGTGTGTACCATAGGTCATTGTGTGTGTGCTGCTTCTGATACATGGTACTGGTGTTAGCAGAGATATTCTGACATGTGTACTGTTATACACTGCGATGTTTTATGTCTTCAAGTACTATCAGGTGGACATTTTTGCTCACAGTGATGTCCTTGGGAACACAGGGTGAATGCAACTGTGTCCAGTATTGTTATCAAATGTCTACATATTCATGGGAGGTTATGCCATTCTGGGGGGGCTGCAGACACTTGCTGCTGGGTCTGTGTATCCAGTTCAGCACCTTGGTACAGTGCTGGCAGAGGATCCCATACTTGTACATCCATCTACATGACAGTATGGCCTTATCTTGCTGTGGCAATACCTCACAGCTGTACAGATTCACACAGGTTACCCAGAGGCAGGGGTCCAAAGTTAGGATGTTGCCCTTATTGTGAAGTATGGGCAGGTTTGTAGCCATCCATTATTGTATTTGCAGCCAGGGATAGCATGTGCACAAGGCTGTGTTTGTTGGACCTTGCACATTCCATGCTACCCATTATCCCACCCCCCTGTATTCTATCCTCTTCCATATATTATACATACATTCGCTGATACTAGCCCTATAGTTATCACCTCATCACAGCTGTGTTTTGGTGTTGATCCACAGTTCATGCAGTGGGACATGGTGGACATATTAGTGTTTTTTCCAGATGGCCTTGCATATGGCTTGTGTGGAGTGTGTTATGTTGTTATTTGGGTGTCCGTTACATAACATACATTGACAGTACAGGTGAGACGCAGGCCTTGGCAGAGGCCTGTAGGCCATTTGGTGGTGATGCAGGCCGGCTGTAGCAGGCCATTGCATTTTGTCAGTCCTACAGTCGCAAACGGCCATACATTATATTCCCCTCTGGTGACATGGTAGGTGTGCTAGGTGTTCATGACAATACTTTCTATCAGTATTGATCAGGTGGTGAGTATGCTGGCAGGGTGCTACTTATAGCTAGGGACACACCGGCATGTGACACCTGCACTGCATGCTGCATTCTTTCTCTATTGCCATACACTTTTGGGGTCATATTGTACCCATTCCCAGCAGCAGGGATACGACCAGAGAGGTACCTGTGGGTGGTGCTTGGGTGAGCTGGGTGCATGTGTGCTATGGACTCTACTTGCATCTGACTGACAGATGTGCATGGGGCATTCCAGTTATGCTGGCTTGTGCAGGGACATCAGCTATTTCCCAATACATCAGTCTTATCACCTTTGTGATCTGCAAGTGTTCAGCTAGGCGACATCGGCATTCCCTACTACAAGCCCAGATAATGTGATGCATACCTGTATGTACACTTCCATGGGTGTGTCCCTTCCACAGATACACACTATATACTGTATGTCTGGAGTACTTTTCCCTGTGTACTGCTTGTATATCTAGCCCAACAGTCATGCCATGTCCATCTTTCAGATGGTGACACATATTACCAACATACATTTAAAATGGGTTACTGCTAGCATGTGTTATATTGAGGGGAATTGTCTTTGACACTGTGGTTGTGAGGACTTGGCCCTGTCATCATCAGTAGTGGGCAATGGCCAACAGGTCAGACCTCAACATGCATACATACTGACCACTCTCACACAATATGTAACACACATCAAACTAACACATGCATACCTGCATATTGTATATATGCTACAATCTAGCCTGCTACCTTGGCCAGCTGAGGTCATCTGTGCTCCACAGGTATTATACCTACACATACATGTTACTACATGTCTACATCAGAATGGGGAGCACACGTGGCTGTTACTACATTTCTGCATTGCATTGGGGGGGGGCACACCTGACTGTTACTACATTTCTGCATAGGATTGAGGGCACACCTGACTATTACTACATTTCTGCATAGGATTGGGGGCACACCTGACTCTTACTACATTTCTGCATAGGATTGGGGGGCATACATGATTGTTTCTTCATTTTGACACAGGATGAGGGGGGCACATCTGACACTTGTACACATTTGCTATGACTGTACTAGTATGTCAGGTATTCCATTTCATTTTTTATCCTAACCTATCATGCTTACTAAAGGCATATCATTGTACTACAGCTATTAGGTCTGTTTGACCTACATATCAGTTTATGACTTCCTACCATTCTGAACTAACATCCCACTGCCTGACCTGCTGTAGTCTCTCTGTGTAAGTCAAGGGATGATGTTCTCCATAGCCATCAATCAGAGGCCTGCAGTGGGTTTTGTCACCTTGTCTAGTACTGGCTACTGCGGTGACACCAGAATTTGTTATAGATCTCATGCTGCTAGTACAGGTGCCTACTATCTGCTGGCATCCCATTTAGCCACCCAATCCCCTTGCATGTTCACATCCATACGATAGATACAAGTAACTACACATACTACTCAATTCAGTGATTGGTAGGAAGAGTGACTTACCTTGTGGCTGTGCCAGTACTGAGGATGGTGCTGGAGGGCTGACTATGTCGGAGACACATAGCACACACCCTATACATGGTAAAGCACAGGTAGTGTCATGTTTGGCATGCCTTTTACTGTATGTGAGAGTCAGAGAGAGGTGTCATTCCCTGGGTCCCTACTGTGTCAGTGTATGTGCTATGCATTGCCTCTATGCCAAGGCTGTGCAAACCCGTTTAGGCAATCTAAGCACCTTTTAGCAGGAACTGGCCTCTCTATACACGGATACACTTTGCCTTTCTTGGAATAAGACATTACAGTTTCAGACATGCCCCCTTCCTTAGCTGTGCTTAGCTAAGGCCAAACGTGAGCCACAGGGCTCCAGTAAGCTTACATCTTACATGACACACCCCTTTGTTAAGTCATCTAGCTCTTAGGCTTAATCCATGGTTTATTGCTCCTACATGGCTGGGTGCAAGCTAACCCTGCAGGGAAATATGTGATTCACTGTCAGACTCCTCATTTGCATTGGATTGCCTGCTAATGCATAGTTACATGTCACACACTGAGCCTTCCCCCTTAGCAACCATTATTCACTGGCCATGTTGTCTTCTGCCTGCCATTGAGTATAATGGCAAAATACTGATTTTGGTTAGAAGGCTAATTTCAAAATTAAAACGTATTTTTTTTCCTGAATGGTTTGGCATGCCTATAGCCATATATTTGGTCATTTGCATGCCTTATACATACTATACACCCTTTATTTGGAGCTGTCATGGCTCCGTTTTGTAGTTTTCAGAAATGTACTCGGTTACTAACGAGTACATTTCTGCAGACTACACTAGTGATGCACGGACAGCTTACAGCTTCCTGGATCACAAATTCACCTCATTTGCATGGTTTTCACCTGCAAGTGGGGTAATTTGCATCCTTGAGCTCTGTCCATGCAGGATTAGTTTAAGAGCTCGTGCACGTCCCGTGAGCTTGTTCCTGGATCGCACGCTGGCTATATTGCCGGAATTAGCTCTTAAACTAATCCTGCATGGCTTCAGCAGCTTGTTGAATCCAAGGGTATGTTTGTAAGTACAGTGATCTTAATTTCTAAACACCATGAAACTTTCAAAACAGATTTTTTCAAAAGGAAAAAAGAAATCTTAACAGAGTATCTGGCGGCTGTAGTCATAATATTAAAAACCAAATACCAGCAAAAGTGTCTAAACAAATTGCCAATATGGAATTAAGAATTAACATCAATGACAGGTAATATGTATGCATATATTTGTTAATTTATGTTTCTTTATATGTTTACAGATGTGAAACACTTATCAGACATGACCAACTGCAAAGTCAGACCCGGTTGGATAGTACAAGAAATAAAAATAACATCATATATTTTAAGCATAAAAGAAAACAGAATGATGGATGTTACAGTCATAACATAAAATAGGTTACAGCATTATGACTTTGACTGACATTAACAAATGCATTCTAATACTATGTTGCAGTAAGGCAATGTACATATTTACAAATTGTATAAATCCAAAATTGATGAAAATCAGGCAGTGAGCTGCAAAGAAAAAATAATTTTTTTTGTTTGCACTGGGGTGACTCATCTGAGTCATAGAGTGGGTTGGTGATGTAGTTCTCTTAAATTGTGGAAAGATGCAATTCTATGCATTCATAAGCATTTATGCCTTATTACACAATGCAAGTAAGCCTTGTATGTAATTAGAATTTAAATTTATGTGTTAGAAAATATTTGTCATTAAAAGGTAAGCATATTTGTTAAGAAAATAAAGGTAAAAAACAGAAGAAACACTCTATGCCAGTCTAAAAAAGGCATGTGTGAATTTCTGGATCTGTAAATGAGTCAATGGTAAGCTGGGGACGGGAACACAAACCGCAGTTTAAAAAGGAGCAGGAAGAGCAGGCATGGTTTGGTTCTTTGTCCAACACAACATTCAACAGGAGAAACATCTCTGCCATATCCAGTTTATAGTCCCCAAAATCCATTTGAATCTGCCACCAGTATCATATCCATAGCCGGCATTAGGCACTCGCTAAACCTGCAACCTTTTCTCAATATAAGTCAGAGCCCTCACTGGTGTACGACCATCGAGATGATACTGTATTTTCCCTGCAACTGTAGATTTTTATACTTTGTGTGAATGTATTATCTTTATCTTATATTGTTGTCATGCAGCTTTTCTCCCCAGGACTCCATTGAAAATGGGCTCTTCCTGGACCAATGGACTATCCAGGAACACAAACTGTAAAATAAATAAAATAAAAAATAAAAAAAATTGCAGGGAGATATCAATGTTTCAGCAGTAAAATCTCAGTTAAGAGATTAAGGTTTGTGTTTGCATTTTTCCCCTTGTGCTTCCTCCTTCCTGACTCAAGAGGTGACTTTGGCAAAAGCTGCAATCCATCAGGTCTGCTTTAGGACCTGCTTGCCTGCATCTTTAAAAGTTTTTCTTTTTTTTTTAAACTGATGACACTGACATGAAGAAAGGACCTGATTGGTCCAGATGAGCTTGTAGCACTTCTGCATCCACTGAGATTTGCCTTTAGAAAGACATGCTGCAAGCTTTGCTTTCCTAGTGTTTACTAGTAAAGAGTTAAGATATGTAGAGTTTATATTGGATTTGGGGTTGAGGAGCAAATGATCAAGGGATTGGGCAATCATTTCTTACTAGGAGCTTTAAAACTATGCTTTCAAGTGCAAAACAATTTACTCAAAATAAAAAAAAAACTGTCCTTTCCATGACAAAAGAAAACTCTTGTGGAAAACATGTCAGTCTGCCATCAGGGTGAGCATGCCTGGCCAGGTTATCTATGGTACCACAAGTTTGCATAAGCAGAAGTTTAATAAACACTAACTTTAATGTAAGCAGATACCATCTAGCAAGCAAATAGTAAAATTGACAGAATAGTTATGAAAAGAGTAGTTGAGCAAAGAAGAAAATTAGATATCACACTCAAGTTGTGCACATGTGCAGAAGTCTAAGCCAGTTTAGAGCGAGTGGGGGTAGTGAAATAAACATGCAACAGTAATATGAATAAAACAAGGATAGGCTAGTGTTGGTAATTTGCAAGGAAACGTTGGAAGGAGCATGCTGGTTGGTAAGGAGCATGTGACAGGAAGAAGGATCAAGTGTCTTTTCAAATATTTGTAGCTTATCGTGACATTCATGAAGAGCCTCAGTGTGATGTCTTCATGAATGTCACAATAAACTTATTTCAGGTGGTAGTGCATCATAGAGTTTAGCGATAGAGATTAAAGAAGCTAAAACAGACAAAGTAGAGAGTGAAGTGGGAGCCTGGAGAGTAAAAGAACATTTGTCACCTAAAATTATAGGATGAAAGTCAAAACAGAGTTTTAAAGTTAGTTGGGGTAACATATTGAGGCAGATAATTTTGTGGATGAGACAGAGTAGAGTGAATGAGAGGTTCTATCTCTAGCCTTTCTCCTTTCACATAAGTTCATAATAAACACATTAATACTGTCAACACTTTCATATAATCTTAGTGTTCACCACCATGACCCATCACTCTCAGTGACAGTATATAGAAACCATCTCAATAGCAATGTAAATCAGTACTTGTGTTACAAATGTATCCCACATTCATACCCTCAGAGAATGTGAAAGCACAGGGAAAAGCATTACTCAGACCAAATCAGAATATAATATAATTCTTCTCACTTGCACATCCACAAACCTTCAAGCTTTCTTCAGCCAGATCAATAGATGAATCCTTCTGTCACTCAGATATGACAATACCTCAGCTCTTACACTCCTATATTTAGCTCTAGGCAAGGCAATGCTAAGCAATGTTCCTTTGTATATGGCATATGTAGCGATGGTAGGTATGTATTAATGTTCATTCAAATAGCTGGCAGAGTGTTTTGACCTAAATTAGTTGAGGATACTTAGAGATGTGGTAGTCTAGTCATTACTATTACATCCCTGCAACAACAAAAGGAAGAAGTAAATATTGCATCTATAGTCACATCTAGACTCTGAACAAATTGGTTGTATTACAGCCATATCAGACTCCAGGCACCAGCAAACCATGCAGTTGCTGGGGGGACCCGGACCACAGCAAGTCTTATTTTGACATTTTGTAACGTCAGTAAAACCAACAAAAGCCAGTACAGCAAGCTTGTGTACTTAATAAATCAGGTGAATTATAGTAAGTCTTATTTATATCACGAGTGCAGAAAACAGGAACTGATGAAAATACAAAACCAGACCACGGAGACCTTGTACAAGCAGCAGGCAAACCAAGCGTAATCTTAACGAGTTTTTATTTATTACAAACGTTTTCGCCACACAGCAGTATGGCTTCCTCAGAGAAAAACATTTAACAATGAGGTAAAGCGCATGCCCCTTGTAATAAATAAAAACTCGTTAAGATTACGCTTGGTTTGCCTGCTGCTTGTACAAGGTCTCCGTGGTCTTATTTATATCACCTTTAAAACTGAAATATACTTCTGGTTATAGTAATTGTATTTTGTCAAATAGGCCTCATGGTTTGATTTAATATTTTAGCACTGATACAGTGTACTTGGCTTAATTCAATTCTTCTGGTGGACATTCTCTGCACCAAAACTAACATCATAGCCAGCTTTAGGCACCTGCAATACTCATGGCTGTAGCGGGGGCCCCTTTAATCATCCTTGACTGTGTGGTTCATAGGTTCATAGGTTCATAATAGGCTATCTGCCCTAGGGCATTTATAAGCCTAGCCAGAATGTGTTTGGCTTTCACTACCCATTTTAAATTTATTTTGCTATGCCCTTTTTCGAGGTTAGTATACTGTGCCTCTGTCTAACAGTGACACAGAAGTGATACCCGGGGTAAACCTACGATCTCCCATCCACTCATCAAGATTCCTCTCGAAGAGAGTCAATGAGGGACTCTGCCTAACCTGGACTGGGATTTTATTCCAGAGTGAAGGGAGCCTCTGGGTTATGAATCTGTCCCTCCAGCATGTCCTATTTATTTCAGTGCTGAGGTTCAAGTCTCGAGCGTAGCTCGATGGGATTTGGATTTTCTGAGGTGCAGCATGTCCATTAATTCCGAGTTGGACATGGCTTTATATGTCAGGCACAGATCGCCTCAGAACAGGCGGTATGCCACTGAGTAGAGCTGGAGTTTCTTTAACCGGGCAGCATATGGCATCTGTTTGAGCCCTTTGATCCTCTTGGTGAGGTACTTTTGGGGTCTTTCCAGTTGCTGCAGGTGTCTGGTAAGGTACATTCCAAAAGGGACATTGTACTCAATTATGGGCCTGATGAGGGATGAGTAAAGAGGCACGATGACCTCCCCTAATCTAGATGTGAATCCCTTCATGATTAGGTGGGGTATATAAAATGTTTTTCTAACCACTTTGGCCACGTGGTTGTCAAATGAGAGATTGCTATCAACTTGGGTCCCCAGGTCCCTAATGACTTCTTCTGTACTTAATGGATTACCACCTATGTGGTAAGTTGTGGGCACTTTGATTTTGCCAAAGGGGATGACTATACACTTTTTGGCATTTAGCTTGAGGCCATGGCTCTGGCACCAGTTGTCTGTTTCTATGAGGCCCTTTTGGAGGGATGCTTGTGTTGGCTGGAGAGTTGATTATGGCACCCAGTTTGCAGTCATCTTCAAACTTGGTCAGCCACAGTCCTTCCATGTTGGCCTGTACCTCCGAGAAATATATACCGAACAAGAGAGGTCCCAGGACTGAGCCTTGTGGGACACCACTTGTAACTGGTTTGGAGTCTGACATGGCTCCAGCAATTCTAACCATGTGGGTTCTGTCCTTGAGCCAGTTTGCAATCCATCTAGTGACATAGGAGTTTATATTTAAGCTGGTGAGCTTATCTATAATGCCTGAGTGGGGTATTGTATCGAAGGCTTTTGCGAGGTCCAGGTAGGCTGTGTGGACCACCTTCCCCTCGTCAATGGCCTTGGTGACTGTTTCAAAGAAATCAACCAGGTTTAAGAGGCAGGATCTGCCATTAACAAAGCCGAACTGGGTAGGATCCAGTGTATGTAGGTCCCCAATATCTTTATTTATGAGGTCCATGATGATCCTTTCCATAGCTTTGCAGACCAAGCTAGTCAGGCTTATGGGGCAATAGTTTCCAGGATCTATTGAGGCACCACCTTTATGGAGAGGGACCACTGAGGCTCTTTTAATCATCCTTGACTGTGTGTTAGCACTCAAAATGCCTGGTGCTACATGCCAAAAAAAAGTCTGAAAATCCAGGAGAACTGTGACTCTCAGGCATCGTCCTTCTTCTTTACTTTCTTTTTTGGAGGGGGCAAGCCCCCTGCACTGTCCGCACCCCAAAACTTATATACCAACTACAAAATTGCCATATGTCAGAGAAATGGGAATATTCCTAGAAATGGCCATATGAGCCTTAGTATATGTAAGTCTGCTTTCTTGGCCATTTAGTCTTCATATTTCAGGACTCACTCTAAAGGATCCCGACATTTCAAATGGTTACCCTGCCTGTAATAATAACTTATTTACCAGCAAATCAAACTTTTTTTATGGGGGAGACAGATAAATTATGAGGCAAAAATCAGCAACAGTCTGTGAAATCAGGGACAGTGACAGGTATGTATCACTCTTGAATAAGATAAAAAAGTGACTTACCCCTGCTTGATAACTGCTAAATACCAGCTATTGATTGGGTGAGGCAGTACTAGTGTTGCACAATGTACTGCTGTTTGCTGAAACAAGTACAAAACTAGTATCACTATAACTTATATGTGTGTGTGTGTGTGTGGGGGAGGGGGATGTTGTAGTGTAAGAGTAACAAGCTGGCTATGATGTATTTCACTTCTAACGCAGACATTATCAACACTGCTATGGGGGATGAGTGGCTCCAGTGTACTTTAAAGTAACAAGCTGGCAATATTTTCTTATACTTGTCATTACAAACATAGACCTCACACATGATATACAGCTATCTATTAGCAGGAAGAGGATGTGTGAAAGCAACTGTTCTTTGTCACTATGGTGTGTGAGTAGCACTGCAATCTCAGAGTGCTTTGCACTGGTTGAGTTCTTGGATATGTAAAGTCTGCATACCTTCCCTTATCTATGTGAGTGTCTATTCATATGCTTTGGTAAACCTCAGCACCTCAAACACATGCAGCATGTGAAATGGAATTCCTCTCATTTCCCTGAGGGTGAATGTGCAGTGTGTGTGCACACACATGTGTGTACAGATATCAATGATTTTCACCCGTCCACACACGGTAATCCTGGGACATATATATTACAATTATATGTTCATAGGTAAATACTAAGCTATCAGTTTATAGACTATTACAACCCTAGCTAATAACCAGAGATGAGAATTAAACCCTGTACTTTGTGTCTGGTAGGTAAAAACCTTAAACCTTATGCCAAGTCTACCCCCTCCTCTTGGCAGTAGCAAAAATGTAGTTGACAAGTAATTATATGTTAAAAATAAAGCATAAAATATATCACAGAACATTCAGACACATGCATCTTCTAGGAGTCTGGTGGTCCCCACATCCAGACTGTTTAAATGGATTTTGACATGGACGTAGTGGTAGCCTTTGCCCTCACTCGCACCCATTCTAAAACTAGCCTGCTCAGATGTGTGAGAACCGAAGGTTGCTATAGGTTATGTGAGGGGTACTGGAGATTGTGTGGTTTTCAATTTAATTTTCATCACAGTCATACCTTACAGGTATGCACAGGAGCTCATTATAACTTGTGTTTGGGCTGGGGGATAGTGTGGTAATTGCTTCTTTTACCTTTTTCATAGACCTCAGATGTATACAAACAAGGTCACTATAGCTTGTGTAGGGACAGTGCACTGTATGGGAGTGACAAAGTGGAATAAATCAGTGTAATCATTATTTTTTCACTTTCCTCACAATCACACATCAGGCATGTATACCGATGGCTGTCTTTGGGGGGCAGGGATGAGATGTGAGGAGGCATGCTATTTATATGTATGAGAGTGGTCACTTAAAATACATGACTTAGGCCATTTGAATCAGATGAATGCGCAGGTAGTGACTGTCTTTTGTGGGTGGGAGTGCTAGGGAGGCAGGCAGTATTCCCAGACAGGATTTGTGTATCCCCAAAACAATACAATTGTCTTGTCAGTTTACTATGAAATGCTATTATATCAGCTGTAAACATTAAGCTTTGGAAACAACTTATGTCTACCTTGAAAAAAAAGACTGAAATTCTTTCTTACTCATGATTTTTGCTCATGGCATCATTGGATTAAAAGGTTATTGAAATACTCTAAAATGCATCCTAGAGTATCTATAGGCTTCTGGGGGTCCCAGGTTAATTGAGTTATTTACTATTTGGTAATTACTACACTGTTTTATTCAGAAAAGGGGGGGGGTTGAAAGGATGCAAGGAAAACAAAAGTTGAACAGCAACAGTAAATGTCTGCACTTAATCATAATTTCTGGTCAAGTTATCTTCGAATGAAAAGATTGTGTAAAAAGAAAACAAAAACTTTCAATATGCTCTGAAATGAATTTTAAATTCATGACTTCTTAAAAAGCTGAAGACTAAGGCAAAATGTGAGAAAAGGAAGTAAAAAGTAAAGTACATGGTGTGGGATGCCCAAAATGGGGTAAAATAGAGGGACACTGGAGGATGTGTGTGGAGGAGGTGTAAGAAACCAATGTCAGTGCCTAGGGTGCCATTTTGCCTAAGTCCAGCCCTGTACATACAGGAGTTGTAACATGTCATTGTCAGTAAGTGTAAATGTCCCTTTGTGAGATGGGCTAACATAGTGTGGTGCACAGGCCTACCAGAATGTAAGAACATTGTAGCTACAAGTCAGTCTGTCTGTTACTCCTAAAACTTTACAGCATGAACAGAGGCTGCTTAGGAGGGGTGGCAATGACAGGGTGATAATTAGACTGGATTTGCTGATTGGGGCCCCAAAATGACATTTGCTAGGTGCCCACAAAAAGCTAACACCAGCCCTGAGCACATCCAATCAGATTTTACAGAAGTGGAATGGTATAGAGAACCAGACCTTTTGGTTATCCATTGGGAACCCAGAAAGCTTCTAGGGAGGTTTGTATGGAAGAGCTTCAATTTCAGTTGTATTTATTTATTTGATTACTCATTTATTTACTAATTGGTTAGATAGAAACCACTTAAGGCTCACAAACAAACAATTGTCTATTATCAGATGTGCATGGGTGCTCTTTTCTATTTAATTGCTAAATTTAACACATTAAAGCATTTCAGCACATGGGAATAAATATTAGGTCTTCAGGAAATAATTCTTTGGTTGCTTGTTAATTTAGTCATACTTAATCAGTGCTACATACTTACCTAGTTTAATTCACTGAATAAATCACTAGAAATTGCAGTTTAGAAAATTCATCACTTAAATTCTAGCTCTAGTTTCACCAAGATCTGTTTAACACTTTATATAGTTGTACTTTTGCTTGTAATATTACATCAAAAAATTATCAGAATAATGTGAGTTTATTTCAGTGTGAACTTACCTGCTGTATATAAAATAATTCCCTTACTTCTGTATGTGATTCGATGTTGTGCAGTGTAACACACACAACTGTAGACTCCACGATCATTTACTGTGACATTTGAAATGACATACTGAATCGGAGACTCAGCTGATGAATTTGAACGATGTCCTATAAATACATCGAAGTTATAGAACCAGCACTGTGTATATGAGCTATCACTGTTACTGCTACATTCCATAGTTACTTTACTGCCGAAGTCATATTTCCTCAGATGGGGTATCAGTTCCAGATGTGGCCATTCCTGAAACGCTGCAAGAAAAAAATATAAGAAATAATTTTAACTGAATAAAACAAAAGCATCAGAATAACTATACTAGTACAAACTTGATACAACTTATTACCAATAGGAAAATGCCGAATACCCACATTGAATCTTTAAAATATTTGCTTGTTGTATAATAAAGCTCTAGTTAAATCATAGAACTGGATCTCAAACAGCTATAGCATAATGATAAACTTTAGAAACGTATAGCATAATGATGCATAGAATCTCAATAAGTATCAAATCAGTGGTGTACATACCTTCCTTTGGGGGAAGAGTCAATGGGAGTTCCAGAGACTGAAATAAAGGAGCATTTTGGTGGCAGTGGGAATTCCAGATGCATTTATATATACATAAATATATATATAGCTAGATACATACTTACATACATACATACATACACACACGAACGCACACACACACACACACACACACACACAGATATATATATATATATATATATATATATATATATATATAAATAAAATGGTTTACTATTATTTTGCCAAATTAAACAATGGCAAATTGCTACTAATTCAAAATAAAAACGGGAAATTTATAATGCTGAACACAAATAAAGTCGAACTCCGAAGTGGTGAATGTTCTAATTTGACATAATTCAAACATTCACTACACTTCTGGTAACAGTAGTACTGTGACTTGCACAGTAGAAAACGTGCTTGCAGAGGGTCAAGCCAACCTGCAACCCACACCTTCTATTACTTAAATATAAAAACTCCGCGATCGCACTATAGTGAGGGAAAGGGTACATTTCCCAATCCTCACTATAGTGCAATCTGCATCACAATGTCAACCTTACAACACTGAATGCTGTATTGTATTCGCTGTTGTAAGGCTCGACATTGCAGCATTAATATTTATTATTATTATTATTTTACATTTGTTAACCGGGATGGTCCGACTGGATACATGTCCTTTTTCAGCGGAGGCCTGGGGAGAAAAGCTCCAACAGAGTTACATTGATAATTAGGTACAGTAAATGAGCTGAAAGAACTTAACAAAAACATAGGCTATTTACATACAAGTACAAGACTGCCATTACTATTTCTGAGATTACTACAAATTCATTTTTTCATTGTGTGAAGCAGAACGTTTGCACAAATGTAACTCGCATGAAATGCGATTGACAAAATGATGTACAGCCTGTACAGCCATATATATATATATATATATATATATATATATATATATATATATATATATATATGTAGGATCTATATTATATCTTCGAAGAGTCAGTTCAGCGAATGGTATTTTACATCAAAATGCTGTTCAGCGAACTGACACTTCAAGGATATAATATAGACTCATATGTATATATATATATATATATATATATATATATATATAAACACACACACACACACACACACACACACACACACACACACAAACACACACAAATATGGGTCTATATTAGGAGAACAAAAACCTGACTGAGTGAAGGTCAGTTGAGTGACACAGAAAGAGCAAAAACCACTAATATTGAACCAGAGAATCTAAACAGGTAAAAGACGTAAACTTTCACTAAGTGTTTTATGCAGGGGGGCAAGACCTCCTGCACCCCCCACACCCCACCTACTTAAATATACCAACTCTGAGATCGCACTACATTGAAGTAAAGGAATGAATTCCCTATGGCGATCTCCGTTCATTCTTGCAATATTACCGGTTTCCACTCTTTCTATGTCGCTCAACTGGCATTCGCTCAGTCAGGTTTTCGTTCTCTTAATATAGACCCTATATATATATATATATATATATATATATATATATATAGATATATATATATATATATATATATATATATATGTATATATATATATATGGGTCTACTTGAATGACCGAAGCACCACGTCACCGACACTTGGAAGACCGAGACGGAACGACCGAACAGGTAGGTTACCGAAAACGTGATATCCCGACAGCTGAGAGACCGACAACGGCAGCGTGTGAGGGCGATACCGTAAGTGTGCGAAAGTGAAAGATTTAGGATTGGGGAGCGGACAGGTAAGTGTACGATAGTGAGGGATTTTAGGTTAGGGTGTGGGAAAGGTGAGTGTGCGGTAGTGTCGGACTAAGGGTTCCGGTGAGGTAAGTGTGTGGAAGTGACGTAGAGCAGTGTAGGGAAGGGTTAAGTGTGTCAGGGTTAGAATGCGGGTGGAGTGAGTGTGCGATAGTGACGGGCTGAATGTTTTAGGGTGGGTTAAGTGAGTTAGGGTTAGAGTGCAGGTAGGGTAAGTGTGCGATACTGACGGTGTTGAGGTTTAGGGGTGGGTTAAGTGAGTTAGGGTGCAGGTAGGGTAAGTGTGCGATAGTGACGGTGTTGAGGTTTAGGGGTGGGTTAAGTGAGTTAGGGTTAGGTGCGGGTTGGGTAAGTGTCTGCAGTGTCGGACGTTAGGGTTAGGGTTTAGGTTAAGGTTAGTGGATATGTTATTGTGTGCAATGTGTAGTTGACGTTTTTTGTGTCGGTGTAGTGGTGTTCGGTTTTTTGAGTTGTTGGTGTTGTGTGTTTTCGGTTGTTTGGGGTCGGTAACTTGTGTGTCGGTGAATCGGAAGTTCGGTGATAGAAAGTAGACCCATATAGACCCAAGTGGTCCCAATAACAATGAGCTCTCCACACAATTATGTATTGCCTTTGAGGTTGTGGACATAGCTAAAAAATGCCTTATGGTTGTCCTTGGCATTGGAGGCCAAATTTACCTCAACTTTGGCTTTGGTAGACTTTAATTGTCCTCTGAGTTTTTTTATTTTGTTGATAGTGCTTTTGATCCTGCTGGGTGGTGCACCTCCTAATTTTTTGCCACAATTTTCTTCCTTTTGTTATACAGCCTGTTGATATTTTGATAATTATTAATACAGCAGTCATTATGAGCAGTTTGAATATCAGCAGTCTCTTGATCTGCACATAAACCAAAACAGGAGGAATAGCCACAGACTTAGAAGATTCTGACTGTAGCAATTCATAGTACCTCTTATGGATATCAGAGACCTGACACAATCTCACTTAAAAATAATTTCATCATCCTAGAGATTGTGTCCCCAAAGGAAATTTCCTCAAAAGGAACATCAGGATTAATAGATTCCAGACCCTTGCCTTATCTGCAAAGCCATGGAGAGGATCATAATGGACCTCATAAATAAAGACATAGGGAATTTGCAGACTTTGGATCCATCCCAGTTTGGCTTTGTCAAAGGCAGATCATTGGTTGACTTTTTCGAAACAGTCACCAAAGCCATTGATGAGGGAAAGGCAGTCCATACAGCCTACCTCGATCTGGCGAAGGCCTTCGATACAATACCCCACTCGGGTATCATTGAAAAACTCATCAGCTTAAATGTTAACCCATACATCACAAGATGGGTTGCAAACTGGCTGAGTGACAGAACCCACAGGGTCAGAGTTGCTGGCGCCATGTCAGACTCAAAGCCTGTCACAAGTGGTGTACCACAGGGCTCAGTCCTGGGCCCACTCTTGTTTGGCATCTACTTTTCAGTACAAGCAAACACAGGAGGGTTATGGCTGACAAAGTTTGCAGATGACTGCAAACTGGGCCACAGTAGAAAACACATCTGACACAGATATCCTTCAGAAGGGTCTCACAGAAACGGATAACTGGTGCCAGAGCCATGGCCTAAAGTTAAATGCCAAAAATGCATAGTCATACCCTTCGGAAAAACAAGGTTACCCTAGCTACCAAATAGGTGGCAATCCACTGAGCACAGAAGAAGTTATCAGGGACCTGGGGACCCAGGTTGATAGTAGTCTGTCATTCGACACCCATGTAGCTAAAGTAGTTAGGAAGACCTTCTACATTGCCCACCTTATCATGAAGGGATTCTCATCTAGATCAAGGGAGGTCATAGTCTCCCTATACTCATCACTCATCAGACCAATGATTGAGTACAATGCCCCATTCGGAATGTATCTGACCCGACACTTGCAGCAGCTGGAGAGGCCACAAAAGTTCCTCACCAAAAGGATAAAGGGTCTCAAACATCTGTCCTATGCTGCCCGACTGAAAGAACTCCAGCTCTATTCAGTCACTTACCGCTTGCTCAGAGGTGATCTTTGCCTAACATACAAGGCCATGTCAAACCCAGATTTGATGAATATGCTTCACCTCAAAAAATCTAGATCCGTCAGAGCCACAAGGCGGGAGACTTAAACCTCGACACGGCTATTAATAGGACGTGCTGGAGGGATAGATTCATCACCCAAAGACTCCCTATGCTGTGGAATAAAATCCCGGTATATGTGAGGCAGAGCACCTCGCTGGCCTTGTTCAAGAGAAATCTTGACCAATGGATGGGAGATCGCAGATATACCCCAGGGATTACCTCAGTGTCACTGCTCAACAGAGGCACAGCAAAATAATGGGTATAGTTCCCCATACTAAAGGGGTGGCGTAAGCCACAAAACTATGGGCTAGGCTTGTAAATGCCCTCGGGCAGATAGCCTAGTATGAACCTATGAACCTATGAACCTATGAAACCCATTCTACACCAAACTCTGGGACAGCTAAGGGGGTATATACAGTGAGGGTAATGGTACCACTCTCTGTTCAACTCTCACCTTGAGACAAATAAATGGGCCTTGGGGCTCTCTCCTCTTGGGGAACAAAAATTGGGCAATAGACTAAGTTTTGTGGTAGGCTTGTTTGTCATAAAGGAAGGGAAAAAAAGAGGCCCCAAAAATTGTTATTGACACTTTGCTAATAAATTGCCTTAAAAAATAAAACTGACAAGGGAGAGATGCAGCATACAAGGGGTTAAAGGCAGAGGTTGTGGTACTACAGGAAGTTAAGAAGAGGAAAGCAGATATTCAGAAGAGGTGGGAGACAATTGTGCGGATAGGCAAGAAACATCAATGGGGTGCTGAAAATTTCTAAGACCAACCAAGAAGGGAATGACATATAACCATGAAACTGACAAGTTATTCAACATATTCTCCCTGAAGTTCAACACAGTTTGCACACTGTGTCTCAAGTTTCTGTAACCTGCTAAAAACGTCTGAAGTCTGGTCACTGAAATGCTGCTCTGCTGCTACAATCACCTCAGAATCATGCGAGAATTGCTGCCCTTTAAAACCCTTTTTAAGGCTTGAAAACAGGAAAAAGTCAGAAGATCTGATGAGTAAGGTAGATGGTCTATACACTCAAACCCCAGTTTTGTCAAGACATCCACTGTTTTCTTGTGAATCTGTGCATTGTCTTACAAAAAGAGAACTCCTTTCTACAGGTTTCTTCTCCTTTTTTTTTCTTTTAATGCCTCCTTTGATGAGCACAGGAAATTTCAGTAGTATTCTGCATTTACTGTTTGACCCTTTGGAAGATAGTCTGTCATTACAACACCCTCCTGATCCCAAAACACTGTGGCCATGACCTTCTTTGGCCTTGGTGAACCTGAGTGCTGCCATTGCATGGACAGTTGTTTTTTCTCAGGGTCATAATGGTGTAACCATGTTTCATCAAAAGTAACCAGTCATTCCAAAATGTTGGCACCAGCTCATCAAAAATGCTATGAAATTAACTTGGAAGTGTCCACTTGACATATTTTCTCATCAGCATTCAAATATTTAGGCACCCAGTTGGCTGACAGCTTCTGCATACCCAGCATCTCATGGATTATAAACCCAGTACATTCCCTGGACATTTGTAGTATCTCGGCAATTGTTTTAGCTGATATTCACCAATCTGCCAAAATCTGGTCATGGATATGGTCAGTAATTTCAGGATTTGACACCTCCCAGACCTTGCTGCATCTTCAGTGTCAAAATCTCCATGCTGAAAGTTTGCACACCACTTCTTCACAGCTGAGTAAGAAGGGCCCTTGTCACTCAATGTTTGCATCATACATTCATGGATTTCCTTTGGAGTTTTCTTCTGCAAGAAAAGGAAGTTCATGGCGGCTTGGAGTTCAGCACTTGAAAATTCCACACGTTTCATTGACACGGTGCAGTCAATGATCTGAAACAATCTCAAAACATAGCATTTTGATTCTGCAGATTGGCACTTTGCAAGATAAAATAACCATCATTTCAGCAACAGAGACAAAATAATACTCAGAATTTAGAAAGTTGGTCTTGCTTCTAACTTTTCAAAACCTCCTACACATCTGGGACTTTCTCGGAATGCTCCTCCTCCCAGATTTGGATTTAAGTCTAAGTGATGCTAAATGACAAATAACTGACTCAGTAACCTAACCTCATAATAATGTAATTTATTATCAAACAATAGCATGCATACTACTTAATAAGAATGCAACCAACTAACTTACTAATACACTTGAGACAAGAAAATGTAATGTGCATACAGAAAACCTTTTTTGATTAATGTTTTATAACAGCAGACTATCAGAATCAATTATCTTTATGGCGTAAATATGTTAGGAAGGGAACTACAAGCAGGAGGGGGATGCTAAATGAACCATCACTTTAGCAACCAGACAGGAAATGCACAGAAAAAAAAACATCAAAAGAGAGCCATATATCTCCAGAGCCATGTTATTAATTTTTTTTGTTGGTTCTGCTAGATAGATGATTTAATTTTCTTTTGTCCATTTCTTATTTCTTCTGTCTTTTAGTTCATAGTATGAGGCATGAAGATTGACCCCGGGATTCATGAAGCTTGCGCCAGGCGCAGGCATAGCGTCGGCGAGCTAACACCAAATATGGCTGCCGAGCGATTCAGGTATGAGCTGTTTCCACATGCACTAACTGTGTAAGTCATGGCCGCACAGCTCCCGGCGCATGTATGCTAATTACCCCATGCACAGCAGCATAGCATGCTTATGAAGGTATATAGTGATTCAGGAAGTGGTGCAGGTGTAGTGTAAGCATGCAGAAATGTAAACCGAAAAAAAATGGTTTACATTTTTTTCAAACATAAAATCGGAGCCATGGCAGTGGACCAAACTCATGTAGTATACTGTTAATATATGCCAATAGCTAAATATATAGCCATTTGTATAAAAAAAATGCACAACATAAAAAAAGAACATTTAATGTCATGCCCACACTAACGCAAAGTAAAATCGCAGTGCATCAGTGCGCAAATGGGATCACAATGAAAATGTATTTATATGTAATAAAACTGCAATGTAACACATTTCATGAATTCCCCATAATAGTCAATGGCACACATGCTACACCACACCATGGCGCAAGGGTTGCTAAGGGGCTGTGACAGTGTTCTGCATGGTAACTAGGAATTAGTAGTCAATGCCATACAAATGAGACAAGTAATACTGAATCACAAAATACCCGCCGGTGTAAGGATGTACCTCACTGCGTAGCAGGACAACACCGAGGTGTGGCCTGGAGATAAAGATGACATCAAGAGAGAGGTGCACCACCTTAAATGTAAGCACATTGGAGCACAGCTAATCTGGTTTGCCTGTTGCTAAGCAAAGCCACAGGATAGGGGTGTGTTGAAGTAGCCATAGCTTTGCTTAGCTGAGAGCACACAAGGTAACTGAATGTGCATGTGAACGTGGATAAAAATGCACTCGAAACCCGGTAAACGGCTGTGCGCGGCGTGCACCAGACCTGAAACAGGAAGGATACGGGAAGAAAATAAGGAAATGCTGCAGCATGGTAATTGGAGTACAAATGAGTAATTAACACCTAGGAACCCACAGTGGGCCACTGACAACAGCTAACAAGGCTGCTAGCAGCTACCTGCAGAACAGGAAAGGGGAGGTGCCGTACTGCAAAGAAAAGAGAACTGTCACAGCAGAACAAAGCAAACTTGCAGTAGATCAGCTACATAACACATTTCACAACACAATCCTGGGTTGGGAAAGTACAAAACAAGAAAGCCAGCAGCTGGATGCATGCCTGGCAATGGGAGGGGAATCAGTTTGAAAAGTGAACTACAGGGCAATAGATGAATCATGGCAGCCAAGTGTAATTCATCACCAAAGGCCCCACAATAGCAGTACCTGCTGTAAAACCCATAATTAAGATACCCCGCAGCTGGAATTGTAAAGACACACCCAATTACACCAGCAGCATGCATAGCACAATAGTATAAAGTGTGAAAGCACCTCACACACACTTGTGTATTCCCAGACACTATGCACCATTGGTGTATACAGACAGGGAACTTTTAATATGTACATGTTAGGGGCTGCCATAGCTTTGATTCACCAGCATGTGTTGGAAACTGAAGGTGGTGTGGAAGATGATGCTGCAACCATCTCAGGCACCGGCGGAAGAGAAGAGTGTTCAGCCCCAGGGTAACCTGCCAGGGGCTACATGATCTAGAGATAGTAGAGTATTACAGGGTGGACAGGGAAACCATACAGCAACTTGTTGAGCTGTGCCGGCCATGCCTCAGAGCCAGAAATAACAGAGGAGAACCCATCCCAGTGGACACAAAGGTATGTGTAAGCTTGACAATACTAGCCACAGGTACCTTTCAAAGGCCAACTGGGGATATCATGGGGATCTTACAGGCATCAGCATCCAGGGTACTCCACCAGTTCCTGGATGCCATGTTACCACATGCCAATGAGCACATATACTTCCCCCAAATGCAGGAGGAGTTGGCCAACAATATGCTTCTCTACCACCTTCTGGCGGACTACCCAGAGGTACTGGGTGCAATAGACTGCATGCACATACACATCAAGTCACCACCCAGTTAGCAGGGTAGGCACTACATAAACCACAAGGGATACCCCTCCATCAACTGCCAAGTCATGTGCAATGCCCAGGGCATTATCATGGATGTGTGTGCTGGCAACCCTGGAAGCTATCATGACTCCCACATCTGGCATGCCTCACAGCAACACCCCATATGGCCACCTGGTGGGGGATGCTGGCTATGCACTATAAACGTGGATGGTGACTCCCATCAGAAATGCACACACACCCATGCAAGAATGCCATAATGAGGCACATGCACAAACCAGAATCATCATAGAGCATGTGTTTGGGATGCTGGAATCACGGTTCTGTTTCTTGGACATATCTGGTGGAGCCTTGCAGTACTCTCCAGGTATGTGTGCCCACATCTGCATAGTATGTGCCATGCTACACAATATGATCTTGCAGAAACAGCTGCAGCAGGGACAGAATGGTGAAGGCTCTCACAACCCGCCACCACTGCCAAGGGCCCCACAGGCACAGAGGAACTCAGACCCCGAACACCCTGTGCTAGTCCAAGTAGGCAGATGGAGGCATGCCCAGTATGCCCATGCCTTGGCAAAGAGGGAATGTATAGCACACACATTGACAGTGTAGGCATCTACCGACTGTCACCCTTCTCCACCTGCACACACAGTAAACATGGATTGCACACATGCACATGACCACCTGTAAATTGTCATAGGTTCATAGGTTCATACTAGGCTATCTGCCCTAGGGCATTTATAAGCCTAGCCCAGAGCTTTGTGGCTTTCGCCACCCCTTTAGTTTGAAGGATACTATGCCCATTATTTTGCTGTGCCTCTGTCAAGCAGTGACACTGAGGTAATCCCTGGGGTATACCTGCGATCTCCCATCCATTGGTCAAGATTTCTCTTGAACAAAGCCAGCGAGGTGCTCTGTCTCACATGTACCGGGATTTTGTTCCACAGCATAGGGAGTCTCTGGGTGATGAATCTGTCCCTCCAGCACGTCCTATTTATGACCGTGTCAAGGTTTAAGTCTCGTGCTCTTGTAGATCTGATGGATTTAGATTTTTTGAGGTGAAGCATGTTCATTAATTCCGGGTTGGACATGGCCTTGTATGTCAGGCACAGGTCACCTCTGAGCAGACGGTAAGTGACTGAGTAGAGCTGGAGTTCTTTCAGTCGGGCAGCATAGGACATATTTTTGAGACCCTTTATCCTTTTGGTGAGGAACTTTTGGGGCCTTTCCAATTGCTGCAGGTGTCGGGTCAGATACATTCCGAATGGGGCATTGTACTCAATCATCGGTCTGATGAGTGATGAGTACAGGGGAAAGATGACCTCCCCTGACCTAGATGTGAATCCCTTCATGATCAGGTGGGCAATGTAGAAGGTCTTCCTAACTACTTTGGCAACGTGGGTGTCAAATGAAAGGTTGCTGTCAACCTGGGTCCCCAGATCCCTGATAACCTCTTCAGTGCTTAGTGGATTGCCACCAATATGGTAGCTAGGGGTAACCTTGTTTTGTTTTTCCTGAAGGGTATGACTATGCATTTTTTAGCGTTTAACTTTAGGCCATGGCTCTGGCACCAGTTATCCGTTTCTATGAGACCCTTCTGAAGGATATCTGTGTCTAATGTGTTTTCAACTATGGCGCCCAGTTTGCAGTCATCTGCAAACTTTGTCAGTCATAATCCTCCTGTGCTTGCCTGTACTTCTGAAAAGTAGATGCCGAACAATTGTGGGCCCAGGACCGAGCCCTGTGGGACACCACTTGTGACAGGCTTGGAATCTGACATGGCGCCAGCAACTATGACCCTGTGGGTTCTGTCACTTAGCCAGTTTGTAACCCATCTTGTGACGTATGGGTTTACATTAAAGCTGGTGAGTTTTTCTATGATACCCGAGTGGGGTATTGTGTCAAATGTCTTTGCCAGGTCAAGGTAGGCTGTGTGGACTGCCTTGCCTTCATCAATGGCCTTGGTGACTGTTTCAAAAAAGTCAACCAAGTTTAAAAGGCATGATCTGCCCTTGACAAAGCCAAACTGGGTTTGATCCAATGTCTGCAGGTCCCCTATGTCTTTATTTATGAGTTCCATTATTATCCTCTCCATAGCTTTGCAGACCAGGCTTGTCAAGCTGATGGGACGGTAGTTTCCAGGGTCGGTGGAGGCACCGCCTTTATGTAGTGGGACCACAGTTTCCGTACGCCACTCCTTGGGTACGTATCCTGAGGTGAGGCTAAGATTAAACAGCTGCCCTAATTGCGGGTTTAGTTCCTCAATGAGTTCATGGAGCACGCAACCAGGGACACCATCTGGTCCCATGGATGCTGTGTTTTTCGCCTTGGAGAGAGCTGTTCTCACCTGAGAATTTGAGATGTTTGGGAGGCTACAATCCTCTGGTATAGATATTTTTCCTTTTGGGGGGAGGGGGGGGGAAATTTGCACTGAACATGTCAGCCAGTATGTTGGCAATGTCTGTAGGTTCGGTGATCTTTACATCATTTTGAACTAGTTCTGAACATATCTGGGAGTTTCCTCCCAGGTTTCTAACATAGCTATAAAAGGCCTTGTGGTTGTCTTTTGAGTCCTTGGCGATTTTTCTTTCAAAATTTGCCTTGGATGATTTTATGAGAGATCTTAGTTTTTTACTTATAATGATCAAGGGTGTCTTCCCTTTTAGGGATTTTGCTCTATCTTGTAGTAGCTTTCTCCTTTTGTTGTAGAGCTTGTTTATGGCTGGGGTCCACCAGACTGGACGCTTGCCTTTGGTACAAAGAGTCTTTGTTTTGTTTGGGATTGCCTGATCCATGCAGTCCTGGAGGTGCTGGTAGAAGGCATTTGTAAGTGATTCAGCGGCTTTAGTGATGGTTTCCACTGGCTCGGGGGCCTTGAAAGAGACCACACCAGTCCTAAGAAGTGGGAAGTCAGCTTTAGAGAAGTTTTTCACTGTGGTCTTTTTTATCTGGGGTGGGGGCGGGATGTGGACTTCCAGTGAGATTAGTTTATGATCTGATCTCACCAATGAGCGGTATACCTCCGGTGTTGAACATTCTGACCCCATGTTCATGATGATGAGATCTAGTATGTTTTCACCTCTTGTGGGCATGGTGACTAGTTGTTCCATGGCATTTCAGTTTATGAACTTTAGGAACCTTTGGGCTAGAGTGTTGGGGTTTGAGTAGTGATCCCAGTCTATATTTGGATAGTTGAAATCACCTAGTATGATGGTGTTTGGGGTTACATTTATCCCCTCCAGAGTTTTCAGGAAAGCTGTGTGAGGTTCCTGAGTTTGAGAGGGTGGCCTGTAACATGCTACAAATTGCAGAGCAGTCTTGCCCACGGTTAATTGCACCTGGATGATCTCCGATGCATCGTGCATTGCCACCAACCTGGAGGTGAGGGTGTCTTTGATGAATATGGACACCCCTCCTCCTTTCTTGGTGTTGTCCAGATTTTGGGGCCGGAACGCATGATATGAGGTAAAACCTGATAGTGCCGGGGTGCTCTCAGGAGCCTTGAACCAGGTTTCAGTCACAGCACAGACATCGATGTTCTCCATACTGAGAAGGGCTTCGAGTGCGTGCATCTTGAGGTTGAGACTTCTGGCATTGAGCAGCATTACCCTTAGTTTTTTTCCTTTGTTGTTTTCTAGGGTGGTAGGTTTAGAATTTGAGCCTTGCCTAAAAAAGGCACTATAGGGGTGGCAAGAGCCTTTGCCAATATCCGGAAGCCCAGGGGTGACAGGTGCAAGCCATCCCTTGCGAAGCAGCGTGGCTTGTCCAGCATGTCCTCCCAGGCAGACAGACATTGGATCCCCTTTGAATGACACCAGAGATTAAACCAATTATTAAAGCTGATCATCTTGTCTCTGTATTGTGGCATCATTCTTGGTGAAGGTAGGATACTGCTCAAGGTCAGGGTCATACCTGCCTGGGCTACATAATCAGAGAGCTCCTCTATGTCTCTTTTCATGTAGTCCAGGGAGGTGCATCTCAGGTCGTTCACACCAGCATGGACAATGACTGAGTCATACTTGTACCTGCTGTCGAGTGACCTGCTTGCATTATGTGGCGGATTCTAGCGCCCGACAGGCAGATTACTGTGATCTTCCCCTTGCTCAATCTGGTGAGTGGGATGTCAGTGTGTCTGACTATGGAGTCACCTATGACAAGAGTGTCTGGCATTGTGTTTGGCCTTAAGGGCAGTGACTGTTTGGCACACTGACTTTGTGGTCTATGTGTTGCATGTGTCTTGTTCTGTGGTGGCAGTTGTTTGGGTGTTTGCTTTGGTGGCCTCTGCTGTTTTGGTAGATTTTTGGTCAGAGCCTCCGAGTATGTCTTTATGTGTTTATGTGTATGATATGAAGTTGTGATAGTGCTATGTGAGACTGGGTTTGTGGTGTGTGTGGTTACCTTCTCCTCCTGTCTGGTCTCGCCAGTCCTATGTTGAGAGAGCTCAGCCTCCAATTTGGCTATATAGTTGCATCTCTTGCATGTGTTTGTGTTTTGTGGGAGAAGGAGAGGGTTGTCTGTGTACATGAGGCAATTGTAACATTGCCTCAATATTCCCAGATTCATCAGCTGAGCAGGTGAGGACACTAGCAACTGACCCCGCGACATGCTAGAAGGGAAGGTTAAAAACTTTGTGTAGATGGGTTTGAAAAGACTTTGTGGGATGTGGATGATCGAAAAAGGGGTATTAGGCTGGTAGGGTGCTATGTATAATAAAAAGTGCTATATCAGAGTAAAAAAGTACTTTGGGAGCAAGTGCTAGGCTATCTGGGTAGAGGGATCCTGCAATTGGCTCTGTTCCACAGAGGGACAGTTAGTTAATCAATCGGGTGGTGACAGCAGACACATTTATATGATTAAGTATAAGTAGTCTACTGTGTGCATCCTACATAGGCAGCCCTCAACTATTGTACACACAACTGCTACTGGCACAAGGTAAGTCAATACCTGAACAGTAAATTAAGCTATCAGTATGTGTCGATACTGTATGTATAGGTTCATAGGTACATAGGTAGCTACTTGCCTAACTGCCCCAGGCCATTCATAAGCCTAGCCAAAATGTGTCTGCTGTCGCCACCCTATTGATTAACTAACTGTCCCTCTGTGGAACAGAGCCAATTGCGGAATCCCTGGTGTGTATCCAGTGTTCACCACCCACTCTGCAAGGATTCCCTGGATTGTTAGTGAGGGGCTTTGTATAATGCAATCAGGGATGTAGTTCCAAAGCATGGGGAGTACCCATGACAGGAATCTGTCACTCCAGCATCTTCCAGTTATGGTTGTGGCAAGGTGTAGCTCATTACAGTGTGTGGCTCACTGTGACATGTATTCCTATAGGTGGAGCATATCTATTAAGCCTGACTTGGACACGGCTTTGTTGGCCAGCAAATATCATCTCTGAGTAAACGAGATGCCACTGAGTAATGCAAGAGTTTATGCAGTCTGGCAGCATAGGACACATGTCTGAGGGCATTATCCCTATTGGCGAAGTACGTTCATGGCCCTTCCAGCTGTTGGATGTGTCTTCTGTGGTACATCCAAAATGGGTTGTCATACTCGATGATGGGATTGATGAGTGATGAGTAAAGGAGCACAATAACATCAGTCTGTTTAGATGCAAACCCTTAAGTAATCAGATGGCCTACATAAATGGATGTCCTAACTATTTTGCAGATATGATTGTCAAAGGAGAGATCACTATCTAATGTAGTCCCCACATACCCATTACATCATCTGAATTATAGTGTCTGCCACTCATATGTTAATATGTGTGTGTGTAGTTTCCCAAAATGGAAAGACCATGCAGTATGTGGCCTTTAGCTGGAGGCCATGACTCTGACACCCTGTGTTGGTCTATGTGAGGCTCCTTGAAGGACGTCTGTGACAGCTCAACTGTCAATTATGGCTCCCAGTTTGCAGTATTTGCCAAACATGGTCTGCTGTAGTCCACTTGTGTTAGCCTGTACCTCTGAGAAATATATGGCAAACAGTAGGGGTCCGAGGACTGAGATCTGTGGGACACCAGCTGTGACTGGTCAAGAGTTGGACCTGGAGGCTGCTAGGCTTACCATGTGGGTTCTGTGTGTAAGCCTGTTGGCAAACCAATCTGTGATGTATGGGTGTATGTACTGGCTGGTGAGTGTAGAAATAATGCCTGAGTGGGGAATGGTGTCAGAACCCTTGGCGAGGTCCAGGTAGTATGTGTGAACCACCCACACCCCACACCTAAAGTCTAGATGACTGTAAGATGTCAAACAGGTTCACTATGAATGATCCACACTCAATCAAGCTGACCTGGGTTGAGTCAAGTGTCTGGAGGTTACCATTGTCTATGTTAATGAGTGCCACGAGGATGTGCTCCATAGCCGTGCAGATCAGGCTACTCAGGCTTATGGGGTGGTAGTTATCATGGTCAGTTGTGTCACCACCTTGGTGGAGTGGAATAGCTGTTGCCATGCGCCATTGAAAGGGCATGTTGCCTGTGTAGAGGCTGATGTTGAATTACTATATTAGGCGGGGTGTCACTTTGTCTTGTAGTGTCTGCAGGATGCAGTCTGGGACACCATCTGCCTCCATTGGCACTCAGTCATGCCGTTTGAAAGGGCCATTACCACCTGTATGTCTCAGATGTCTGGGATACTGTACATTTTGGGTATTGTTGTGGGCCCTGTAGGGCTAAAGCTTGCACCGAATGCATCATCAAGTGTGTTGGTGATATCAGTAGGGTCAGTATATTCAGTGCAATATTGCACCAGCACAGTACAAATCTGTGTGTTACTGCTTACATCCTTGACATAGCCAAAGAAGCCTTTGTGGTCATATTCTGAATCCATGCCTATTTACCTGTGGATGTCTGCCTTGGATGATTACATGAGTAACATAAGTATCTTGCTAACACTGGTCATGGACGTCTGTATGTCTTGGGATTTGTTGTTGTTCTGGACTACTGTCTGACTTCTGTTGTATAGCCTGTATAATGCAGGGGTTCAGCAGACTGGTGTCCTTGTGTAGGAGTTGTGAGACCTGGTTTACCATTGATGGCATGACCCATACATCTTTGTATGTGCTTATAGAGTGCATTTGTAATTCTGTCTGTATCTTGAGCAGTGTGATCCCTGAGCATGGGGGCTGTGAACCCTCCCACCTCTGTCATTAGTACTGTGAATTTAGCTGCAGGAAAGGTATTCACTGTGTGTTCCTTGGGTGGGGGAGATGGTTGGGAGTGGAAATCATCAGTGAATTGTTCATGGTCAGATATAAACAGTGACCGGTTTACCTCTGCTGTAGTGCACCTGTTGCACGTCAGTGATTACCACTTCTAGTATGTTTTCACCTTTCATTAGTCTGTCTACCAACTGATACAGGCCATATGAGGTGATAAATCCCAGGAAGTTCTGGGCCTGGAAGTGAATACTCGAGTTGGTTATCCAGTAAAGTGTAGCCGACATTGACCAATAACTGGGTGTCTGGTAGGACTGTCATGTTTACCACTGTCTCCAGATAGTTGTAGTGGTGCTCCTGGATCATGGAGGGTTATCTGTAGCAGCTCACAGTTTGCATTGCAGTCGTGGCTGATGTTAACTGCACATGGATGATCACAGAGGTATCATTTTGCCCCACTAACTTGGAGGTGTAGGTATCCCCGATGAATATGGATACAACCCCTCCATGTCTGTGCCAGTCCATGTTCAGTGGCTGAAAGGTGTGTTATGGGTTATAGTCTGGTAGTGCCGGTGTGCTCACAGGAGCATTATACAGGTCCCAGTCACAGAACAGATGTAGATGTTGTCCATACTGAGGGGTGCTGTGAGTGCGTGCATGTTGTGAGTACTACCCCTGGTGTTGAGTAGCCTAACCCTCATTGATTCTGCTATTGTGCAGTTCATGGAGGTGAGATTCACCTCTGAGACCTGCCTAAAAATGGCACCATGGGAGCGCCAATAGCCTTGCCCAGCATTCCAAAGCCTTAGGCTGACACATGCAAGTTGGTATGACATTGTTGCAGGCATGTTTCCCATCTGTGCTTGTGTTCCTTCTTTCCTGTAGATAACCTACTGGTAAGCAATACAAAGCCTGAAACTTATACATATCCACTAGCTTCCAAGATAGGCTTTTGGAGTGATTATGTATCAGTAGTCTGTATACTCTTGCTGTACTTAACTGTTGTCTGACTACATGGTGATTTTACACTGTATATTGTGATCAGAAAACTCTGTATAATCACATATGATGTTGGAGATGGCCTGCACTGTAGAGGTTCAAAGATAGATAGTAGGCTATCTACCCAAGGGTATTTAGAAGCATAGCTACAATGTGGTGGCTTTATCTGCACCATTGATGAAGTAACTGAGCATCTGTCAAGCATAGCCAATGAAGTGATTCCAGGCAGAGTTTCTGGAAGCTGTTGAAGACTGGGGTGCTATAGGGTGATAGGGGCACATAGTGATCTCAAAAGGGCATGTTAACATGACAAGCCAACAGCATTCAATTTCCCCAGCAGGTCTTGCAGCTTTAAAACTAGAGTGGCTCCCCCACACCCTGGCGTATGTTTCTGGGACACATGATCCCAGGGGTGTATATACTGTTGCCCAGTCACACATTAAGGTTTCCCCTGAAGTGTGTCAGTGAGGGGCTATGCCAAATGTGGTTAGGACTTTAATGTATAGTCTCTCAGTCATGCGTTATGTCAGTATTTTGAGAAGCTCACTGGGCATGGGTGGCTACGCCTGTTGTGTAGCCAAGCTTACACATAGAATTCATGACATAGGAAATAGGCAGAAGGAACGTTAATGTCAATAGTGTAATGGCTACAGCATTTGCATAATATCTGTCCAGTCGTGGTTCAAATCCCAATAAAGTCAGAGATGTTTTACATGTTACATAGTATACCTTAACCAAAGCTTGCATATATAGGGAGTATTCCACAGAATAATAAACATTTGGAACACACATAAACCCATGTGTGCTGGAGAGTACAGTTAACAGATAATGTAATGGTATGTAAGCACATAGTGAGATGTTACATCACTGAAATGTATATATCCTGAGTAGTTAGCAGAGGTGGCCATATTTGCGTGCAGAGGTTGTAGGATGTAAAGTTTGTTTTAACTGTGTACAACCGCTGGTATAATGTTGCACAAACACCTTTAAACCTGCTTACAACTGCTTAAATTAGCCTTGTTCTGTAGTAAAAGATGTCTAATACATCGCAGGTGGTGAACCCTGGACCATGCACACCATAGTCATGGGACCTACCACTAAGCCATCTAGTCTGTATACATGGTAAGTGGTCATTAGACTACACCTTATACTACAGGCATTTCACAGTACAGACCACAAATGGGACAGTCACTTTGTGTACATATGTCCAGTACATTATAATGTACTGTAATGTGTGAATCAATATATACAAGCCTACATATGTATAAGTGTTACAAATTAATACTAAATATATATATATATACATGTCACTGATGTGTGCAAATAGAAATATATATATATATATATATATATATATATATATATGTGCAAATATATATATGTATATATATATATGTGTATATATATATATATATATATATATATATATATATAGTAACATCTATAGTTTTATATACATATAGATATATATATATATATATATATATATATATATATATATATATATATATATATATATCAAGGAGGGCCTATGTCGGATGTTCATTACGTGGCCTGGAGGGGTACACATGGTGTATGGGCACAAGGTAAAAAGGACACAAAACAAGAACCATTCTCATCCTTAATACACCCTGTCAGGTCACATTGCAACACTGACTTCAACAAACATATGAACATTAACAGGTATCATACAATGTACACCAACTGACTTACACATTTGTTTGCAGTAGTGAGGAATGGCTGTAGTACACTGTACATACTAAACACCATAAAAGTTGTACATATCTCAGATGCCTCAGTGGTAAAGCCAATGACTGTGGTGTTCATGGTCCAGGTTTCAAGGGCTGTTACATCATTTTGAGGTCCCGAATAAGGGATGTTGGATGCAGGGTGGTTAAAGCACTTTTAAGCAGATGTTAGTGGGTTATTGCACTGGTAAGTGCCGGTAAGCGGCTCTTAAACATGACTGCTCGGATAAGCACCACACAGGTTTAACCTTTGCTGAACATCGCACAGATCACGGGTAAAGCCACTCACAACCACTGAAATGTGCGTTAATCACCCTTGCACTACCAGTGCCTGCTCTGAGAGGTAAAATGACCCCTGACATGATTAGAACATGCAACCATGTACACAATCTTCATGATAACCTATCACTAAGCTAACTGAGATGTACCAACAGCAGTTGTGTATTCTGACAGATTTAAACACAAAAGGGAGGATTGTGTGGAAATAGGACAAACCGCCATGTACCCATTGAAAGGTGTATGCAATATATATATATATATATATATATATATATATATATATATATATATATATATATATATATAAATCAACATATATAGAGAGAAAGAGGGAGAGAGAGAGATATATCTCGATATATAGGGATATACATATATATGTAGATATATAGCTACATCTACACAACCATGGAGGTACATATAAATGGGATACCTACCAAATACCGAATGCTTGACATACAGATGCACGTAATCACGAGGCTTAAAGACCGAAAGGCCACAGTACCGAAACACCAGAAACGCGAGTTTTAAAATCCCGATGTTAAGGGACTTTTAGTTAGTGCTTCTGGTGTTGCGGTTCAGGTAGGTTACTGTGTGTAAGTGTGTTTCTGAGGGCTTTAGTGTGTGTAAGTGTGTGTTCTGAGTGTGTTGTGTGTTTCTGGGGGACTGTAATGTGTGGGTGTGGGTTTGCTTTGTGTGCCTGTTTGCGTGATCTCGGAGGTAGGATATTAAAGTAGAAGGGTGTGGGGACCGCAGCCACCCACATGGGAGGTGTAGGGGGGCTTACCCACCTGCTCATACATAGTGTAGGATGGTTTGTTTGGATGTGGTGGGTAGCAGTGTGTCTGTGTGTGCATGTGTTTGTTCTGTGTTTGTGTTACTTTCGTGAGTTTGACTGTTGTGAGTTTGAGTGTTCGGTAATGTGGGGTTTGAGAGTCTGGGCCCGGTACTGTGGGCATCGGAATTGTGTGCATTCGAGATTCTGTAGGTATCCTGTATACAGTGGTTGAAGTGTTCATATATGAGTATAACATGGACTATAGCAATCACACATTCCGCCACGACCAAACTATATGAACAAATGATATGGAGAGTATATGCCTATACACTATTACAAATATGTGCTATGGACATGAGCCAAAGTTAGGGTTACCACCTGTCCCACTTTGCGAGGGACAGTCCCTCTTTGGGCGGTTGTGTCTTGACCAAAAATATTAAAAATGGCAAATGTCCTGAGATTGTAGGACATAATTATGTCCCATATTTTATGTAATAGTTGCATAAAATAGTTATTTCTGTATCTAAAATACCTGTTACAAGAAACAGAATAAGCAACTAAACTGCTACAAGAATAAGCTTTTATTTAGGCAAAAAAATAAAGTTCTATCCTTTGTACTGACCATGGGTATGTGTCGGCCTGTAAATTTTGATGTGTGTCCCGAAAATGTCCCACTATGGCCATTTGAAAAATTGGCAACCCTAGCCAAAGTGGGTCAGTCACCAACACAACTCCAATGACTGGAAATACCTATAACATAAATACACAGACAGCTTTCATGTAACAACACTTTAATACATTCCGATGTATTGCCAAAAGGATTCAAGGACTAACATCACCTGCATGCTATACAGGAACCATTTAACAGTGCCTTAATGAATCAGCCTGCAATTAGCATAGTATTAGTCCACTAAAGGATAGGTGTTCAAATAGGGAAGGAACCCTCACACACATATTGAATATGTATAAAAGCAATTCCTACACACCTGCATCTGCTATGTACACCCACCAACATCTCCCCCACACCCAAACCAATTACAGTACATACTGTAATATCACAAATCATTCACTCACTGTAGGACATCTGCAGAAGCTTTAACATACCTTGTCAGAGACACACTAACATGGCTCTATGTGATACAGTTGCTGTTATACAATGGAAAAGCTGCTGATGTTACAGGGTTTGTTTGCACTAATCTCATTTCAGAGGGTTGTGTGTACACCAGGAAGTGTTACCAATTACTGATTAACAGCACAGTATGATACACATTTACACCAAACCAAAGATGTCTGGTGAGCACACTGTAAACAACCTAACATTATATGGATAGCCATACAGCCTTGAGCTGCTCAAACATCCTTGCCAGACTGAAACATATGCATAAGTAGCAATATTCTGAAATATAACAGCTGTACTCACATGTAGAACAACATCTTCTAGGCATTGCACACAATCCACGGGAGTCATGAAGCTAATATATCTCTTGTGTGTTTTCATATAGCTGTTGCAATGCATCACAAACAACACATCCAGGCCATCTTCCTTGAAAGTAAGGCAAAGGGACAATGCCCAAGTGGAGTACTCAATTATACACCACTCTTGCCATGGTATTGGCTAATGGAGTAGCTGCACAGCTGATGTGCATGTAATTAATTACTTTGGAACACCAACTGGTGGTCAGGATAGCACATGTTGCTGATATTTAACTATAAAAGGATGGCTTGTCACACATTCAAATCATCTGTATATACCAGCAGAAGATTACAAAGAAGATTGAAAGACAAACTGAAAAAGATTGAAATAACAGTCAACGACACCTTGGGTTACTAATAAGGTAAGTAAAACACTCAGTATGTCTGTGTATGTAGTACCTGTTCTGTAATAATTAAAGTGTACACAGTGCATATAGTGGATACAGTTATCTTGTAGTGATATATTGTTGAGCATAGTAATGCTTGTAGTATTTATGTATGTACTGCTGTAAGTCGCAAGGCAAAGACCCCATACACCACAAGGGATGCTATATAAGGGCGTTGAACTCAACAATTCCTTTCCAGCCACTGTCAGTGGCAGGGTTGGTCCAACATGTATGTGCTATAACAGGGGATAGTATATGTTGATATATTGTAACAGTAGGCATATGTATGGGTGTATTACTGAGAATAACATGTCGAAGGTGGGCCTACTGTGCAATTATGATTTGCATTGTAGGATATTCTGCCAATAACTGTGTAATGTACAGTACTGTAGGCAGATATGTATTACATTTTACATGGTATTACTGTTATGTTAGGTAAACATTAGTTATGTCTATTGGCATTTACAATACACAGTAACAGGATATATATGACTTGTAGTCACCCAACAGTTTATCAGCATGATAGCAAAGTAAAATTTTTATTTATTTATCATTTGTTGACCGGGAAAGTCCGACTAGGTTCAACAGAGCCTGTTTTCAGTGGAGGCCTGGGGAGAAATGCTCCAGATGCATGTCTTTGGAATGGAAGAGCTAGTTAACTATCCATGCACATAAGACATGTAATAGGTTCATAGGTAGGTACTTATCTGTCTGCCCAAGGGCATTTATAAGCCTAGCTAGAGTTTGTTGGCATCTGTCACCCCCTTAGGTTAGTTCCCGGTGCTTCTGAACAGCAGAGTCACTGCAGTGATCCCTGGGGTACATATCTGTCTCCCATCCACCCGCCAAGGTTTCTCTTGAAGAGTGCTAGTGAGGGGCCCTGCCTGATGTACATTGGAATCATGTTCCAAAGCATGGGGAGTCTCCAGGTCAGGAATCTATCCCTCCAGCATGTCCTAGTTATTGTTGTGGTTAGGTTTATATCCCTAGAGCATGTGGCTCTCAGGGGCTTTTGTGTAGTGGAGTATATCCAGCAATACTGGGTTGGACATGGGCCTTGTATGTCAAGCAGAGATCACGTCTGAGTACATGGTATGCAACCGAGTACAGCTGGAGTTTATATAGTTGGGCTGCATAGGTCATCTGTTTGAGGTCAGTAATCCTCTTGGTGTGATACTTTTGTGGTCTTTCAAGCTGTTGCAGTTGTATTGTAAGGTACATTGCAAATGGGGTGTTGTATTCTTTAATGGGTCTAATAAGTCATGAGTAGAGAGGCACAATGGCCTCCTTTGTTCTGGATGCAAACCCATTTGAGATTGGGGGGCCATGTAGAAGTATATTCTAACCACCTTGGCAATATGGTTATCAAAGGAGAGATTGCTATCTACTTGGGTTCCCAGATCCCTTATTACCTTTTCTGTATGTAGGGGACTACCACCTATGTGGTAGTCCATGGGTAATTAGTTTTATCCAAAGGGGAAGACTATGCACTTTTTGACATTCAGCTTGAGGCCATGATATTGACACCATGTATCTTTCTCAGTGAGATGTTTCTGGAGGGTGTCTGTATCAGCTGGGGAACCAGTTATGGCCCCTAGTTTGCAGTCATCTGCAAACCTTTTCAAAAGTCAAAGTCCTCCTGTGCTTGCCTGCACCTCAGAGAAGTATATACTGAACATGAGGGGTCCTAGGACTGAGCCCTGGGGGACGCCACTTGTAACTGGTTTACAGTCAGACCTAGGGTATGCAACTCTCACTGTGTGGGTTCTGTCCATGGGCCACTTTGCAAACCATCTCAAGACGTAGGCATTAATGTTCAGGTGGATGGGTATGTCGATAATACCAGAATGGGGAATGGTGATGAAAACCTTTGAGAGGTCAAGGTAGGCTGTGTGGACCTCCTTACCCTCATCTAATGCCTTAGTAACTGTCTCAAAGAAGTCCACCAGGTTTAAGAGGCATGGTCTGCCCTTAACAAAGCCAAACTGGGTGGGGACAATGGTGTGGAGGTACCCAATGTCTCTGTGAATGAGATCCATGATGATGTGCTCCATAGCCTTGCAGACCAGGCTAGTCAGGCTTATAGGGTAATCGTTCCTGTGGTCCATTGTGGTGCCACCTTTGTGGAGTGGGATAACTGTTGCTGTGCACCATTCAGTGGGCACAAAGCCTGATGCAAGGCTATTATTGAACATGGTGAGTTCATTCTGAAGTTCATGTAAAACTCAGCCTGGGATGTTGTCCGGTCCCATGGATGCTGTGTTTTACCTTTAGAGAGTGGAGCTTTTACCTGCATAGTTGTGATTACAGAGACTCTGCAGTCTTCCTGTATAGACATGGGCCCTTTAGGGGATGAGAGGGGGGTAAAGTTAGCATTGAACCTATCTGCCAGGATGTTGGCAATATTAGTTGGTTCTGTGATTTTCGTGCCTTTGTGCTGTAACTCAGAGCAGATCTGGGTGTTGCCATCGAGATTCTTGACATAGTTATAGAATGCTTTGTGGTTGTCCTTGGAATTAGTGACAATTTTGTTTTCATAGCTAGCTTTGGAGGATTTTATAAAGGATCTCAGCTTCTTACTGAGGCTGACCAGGGAGCTCCTCCACTCATGGGATTGTACTCTCTTTTGCAACAGTTTATTCTTTCTGTTGTTCATAGGTTCATAGGTTGGTACTAGGCTATCAGCCCTAGGGCCTATACAAGCCTAGCCATAACAATTCCCTGGCTATTTCTTCCCACACTATTTACTTCCCTGAATCCCTGTCTAGCAGGGTGACTGACATGATTCCTGGGGTGAATTTCCTTTCTCCCATCCAATTGTCAAGGTTCCTTTTGAAGATGGCCAAAGAGGCACTCTGCTTGACATGTATGGGCAATCTATTCCAGAGTCTGGGGAATCTCTGGGTCAGGACCCTATCCCTCCAGCATGTTTTGTTTATTGTGATGACAAGGTTTAGATCCCTGGAGCGTGTGGCTCTGAGGGATTGGGATTTCTTTAAGTGTAGCATGTCCAACAGCTCTGGGTTTGACATGACCTTGTATGTTAAGCAGAGATCGCCTCTGATATGCGA
Source organism: Protopterus annectens (assembly GCF_019279795.1). Lineage (NCBI taxonomy): Eukaryota > Metazoa > Chordata > Ceratodontiformes > Protopteridae > Protopterus > Protopterus annectens. Next base: position 1,426,079,164 of record NC_056737.1, read on the forward strand.
CAGAGTATAGCTGGAGTTTTTTTAAGGTGGTCAGCGTAGGGCATCTGCTTTAGGCCTGTGATTCTTTTAGTGAGGTATTTCTGTGGCCTTTCCAGTTGTTGCAGATGTCTTGAGAGGTACATGCCAAACAGGGCGTTGTATTCTATAATGGGTCTAATGAGGGTTGAGTACAATGGGACAATGACCTCCTTTTTTCTGGATGAAAAGCCCTTAGTGATGATGTGTGCCACATAGAAGGATTTCCTAACTGTTGTGGTGATGTGGTTTTCAAAGGTGAGACCACTGTCCACCTGTGTCCCTAAGTCTCTCATCACACTTTCGGTGTTTAGTGTACTGCCACCAATATGGTAATTCATGGGTTCATGTTTTTTCCCAAAGGGGATAACTATACATTTCTTGGCATTGAGCTTGAGCCCATGGCTCTGGCACCAAGCAGCTGTTTCTGTAAGGCCCTTTTGTAGCGTATCCTACATAAACTGTAGTTTGTTTATGGCAGGGGACCACCAGATTTGCTTCCTTTTTTTGGAGGATAGCATCTTGGTTCTGTTTGGGATAGCACGATCCATGCACTTGTGTAAGTGCTTATAGAGTGCATTTATGTAGGATTCAGCAGCTGTAACTGTATTGTCCATCTGCATGGGTGTCATGAAGTTCACCACTTCTGTCTTAAGAAGCATGAAGTTGGCTTTGGAGAAATATTTTACTGTGGTTTCCTTAATGGGGGGTGGGGGCGGGATGTGGATATCAAGGGTGATTAGCTTATGGTCGGATTAGGCCAACGAGGGGTTGACTTCAGGTGTGGAACACTGGTCACTCATGTTAGTAATGACTAGGTCTAGGATATTGTTGCCCCTGGTGGGGGTGTGGATAAGTCAATCCAAGCCATTGGAGTTTATGAATTCCAGAAAACGTTGAGCTAATGAGTTGGTACATGAGTAGTTTTCCCAATTAATGGTGGGATAGTTGACCACCCATTATTAGGGTGTTTGGTTGAACCCTAACATTTTCCAGTACATCAAGAAAAGAGGAGTGGGAATCCTGGGGCATGGTGGGGGATCTGTAGCAAGCTACAATTTGGATTACAGTTTTGTCCAGAGTTAGTTGCACTTGGATAACCTCGGATACATTGTGCTGAGCAACTAGCCCGGAGGCACAGGTCACATGGCCATGGCCAGACAGCATGAACTGTAAAACCTGGCCTGTACAGTCCACAGCTGTCAATAATTCCCCTGTGTAGGCCAGACACATGCCAGAACTGTGTGCATACATACACGCACACACTGGAAACATATGTAGGGCACCGCAACACACATGGATAATATCCACACACGCCCAGTGAGATCAAAGGCCCTAACCCACACAAATTATATCATTCAATGTTGCAGCCTAGGCTTCTGGCAAACATTATCACCCTATGCATATGATGATGCCTGTGACGCATCCCTGTTATCCACACCATCAGTGCAGGGACATGCTCATATGGTCTGATGCACAGGGTGAACAGACTAGGAAGATAAGTATAGATTACAATTGTTGTGTACTGTTGACAGACAGCAGACATACCATGTAGTACAGGTTTACAATGCATTTTGTACTATTAACAGTATGTGTCTTGTGTAACAACAGTAATTGCATGTTGGTCATGATGTTCTGCTTTACCCCTTAAGGTCTAATTGCATGTGCCTGTGGATGTCAGTGTTTGCAGTTAGTTTCCCATATGTAAATGTGGACTACTCACAGGTATGTATGAAAATACCAGCATGCATGCTGTAGCTTCCACATCACAGTTAGAAAGTCCCACGTTCCAAACACATCTACTGATCTACTGATCCAAGAGTATGATAGCTGTGTATTAAGCTACTGTGGCTAGAGACATGACATCCATACTGGGTGACATCACAGGTGCAGTTACATGGAGTGGGGAGGTAAGAGAGTGGTCTAGCTGATGACAAGGGTAGAGGCCAGTGGAAAGTATGATGCCTCATTGGGAAGCAGTAATACACATTCCCATGACAGGATGCGAACACACAACTACACCCACACACTGAGGTATTCACACAAATGTATTCAGAGACACAGTAACACACCCACACACTCACAGATTCATTGACACAGTAACACACACACACACACACACACACACACACACACACACACACACACACACACACACACACACACACATAGTTGCTAGTGTTGAGGTGAGGACCCCTGCCTATGTGCAAATCATCATTACAGTACTGTGCACTTACATGACACACCACAGAGATTACACATGTACAGGTAGTCAGTATGGCCTAAGATCGAGGACATCAACAGGGATAGTAGATTGGATTGCCTGGATGGGGGAAGGGGTATTATCAGCTCACTATGGTAATATGCATCCTCACTCCAGGGACCAGACAGCCATACAGACACACACACACACACACACACACACACACACACACACACACACACATGCACACACGCACACACGCACACTGTGGCATTCACTATTGAATACACCTATGTCATGCACATACAGATACCTCACATGTGTGAGATACACACCCCTGCCTATATCCTGCTTTTTACATTGCAGTCTGTATGGATGTCTACAACAGTGTACAGGAGAGTGAGTAACAATTGAGATGTATTCCCCACCATACGTGACATATATATGGACACACATGCAACCACACATGCCAGTACTGTGAATCAAACACCTGCCTATCTCATGATACGTATGACCGACTTACAGCAGTACTGCATGCATTACAAAGTGTAATCACGCTTCCTTTGGCAACCGTGCTAATATATGCACATGGGAGGTCTTAAATGTTACAGGTATCATGTGATTTACCTTCGGTGTCACCCTGACCGCTATCTAAATTGTGTGTGTTCCCCTTCAATTAACAGAACCATAGCTTAGCGGTTACACAGGTTATTGTAAGACTGCTTGTGATACACCTGTGAGCTGTCCTCAGCAATCATCCATCTGCAAATATGCCCCACCACTTAGTTATGTCCACACATCTGTCAATACCTGAAGTACATCTTACTGTACTTTCAGCATATCACCATATACAGTTGGCAATGTTGAGGCTGCATTGCAACTGCATGATGTGCTAAGACACATGTCACCTGCAAACATCAGCAACTGCACATGCATGGTATCTGAATGCACACCACTACATGTACATGTGTGTAGGTCCTACATTCCTGTCATTTGGGCATGTTTGTAGGCATTTCATTTGGTGGACATGTGTAATAACATACATGACACATGGACTGTTATATGATATGATAGGTGGCATGGGTGACCAGTACAGAGGAAATGTTACTTCTGTCAACATTGATATCACACCTTATGCACTGTTAGCATTCAACAGCCATGGACCTTCCTTGCATGTGCATGTGTGTAATGGCTGTAGCCACCTGTCTGCACAAAGGACAACAACAGCTATGCTATTTACATATATGTTGTATGTGTGTGGCATGTACATATCCAGGGCAGGTACATTTAAGTCATATCCAAACATGAGGGTGTTTACTGGTGTACAGCAACAGTCATCTGTTAAGGCTGTGAATAACCAGCTGACCTGGTTACAGATAGTGGTATCATTGCATTGCATAACACATGATGCAAATGTGCCAGTACATGAGTACTCTGTACAGTTGATGTAGAGCTAGGTACAGTCCACTGGTTAAAGGTCATATAGTGTTGTACTATTATATGTCCTACCACATGTATGGATGTGTGTTGGTGGTCCGAGGGCATGGTGATGTCTGAGGGTTACATCCTAGAATGCTGCTTTTGACACTGTGACCTGAACCTTACTCATCTGTGATGCCTTTTGTGGGAGTACTGGTCAGTACATGTGAGTCACCTTTATGTATGTGGGGACTCCACCACCTGGAGCGATCTGTACCTGTGTTATGGCCCACATGTCTGGTTCTGAGGTATATGGTGGTAGTGCTATTGTGCACTACAGAGCCTTCAGCTAGGTGTTCCTCACTACACAGATGCCAGTATTCCCCATTGTTGTATCTACAGTGAGCAGCTGTGATTACGAACTCTACACATCTATCACTGGTTAGTATAAGCATACAATGCAGTTGTCCTTTAGGTGTCAGGGTGTTATCCTGTGTTTAGAACATTTCACTTGGAATGAAACTATATGGGCAAATGCGACCTAGGTATTATCCCCACTCCCTTGAATCATGGATGCATGTGATATGTGACAAAGGCTTGTCTACTTTCAGTCATGTTATCCCAGAATGACAAACACTGGACAACCTCGTAATTGCAGCAGGACATTGGCTCCTTGTGTTGGTCAAGCAGTTGCCACTCCTAGCAAGACATCAGTGCAAGTGGTAGTATTGTGCTTGGTATAGAATGGTACATCTAAGGTGACGGACAGCAGCAGATGTTGTGTAGATGACTGGTGTCAGATATATGTAGTGCAGCGTTCCTGCTAACAATGACAACTACTAACACCGGAGTCCATTACAATGTGTTCTTTACATCTAACTGTAATAGCATGGCCACTGTGGCCTTCTGTGTTCAGAATCAGAGTGCATCCCAAACAGCCCTGTGCTACTAAGTGTATGAGCATGCCCAGTATAACCTTGTGTAGATGGAGACATAGTGCATACTGAACAGCCCTGTGCTACTATGTGTGTGAGCATGCCCAGTGACACCTTGTGTCAGTTATGTGCCTCTATGTGTATGGGCATGGCTACTGTAACTCTGTATAGTGATAGTAGTCATCCATTCCACAGATGGGCATACTCCAGTTCAGGATGGATTCCTACTTTAAACACATAGGTTCACAGGTATGTACATCTTAACTGCCAGCATCCCTGTTGATGTCCGTATTACTAGTGGGTCATAATGACAGCCTTGAAATGTGTAGTCTATGTGGCGCGACTCATAACTATGTAGTATTGTAATAGTGATCTGTAGATAGGCAGGTATTCTGATCCCACCATTGGCATGTGTGTGTGTGTGTGTGTGTGTGTGTGTGTGTGTGTGTGTGTGTGTGTGTGTGTGTGTGTGTCTCTGTCTGTCTGAGGACAGAATAATACTTTTAGACTGCTCACATTCCATACAATTCGTATTCCCAACTTTGGCAAGGCTGATGATGTCACCCACCTAGAAATACATCTCTGGGAGTGCTTGTGACCCAGTAATTTTGGTAGCACTTTCTGTAACTGTGTAATGCTGTAGTGTGATAAAGTAGTTAGGTCGGTGCTGTAATCCCAGACTTGCCAACTGTGTCTGTGTGTGTGTGTGTGTGTGTGTGTGTGTGTGTGTGTGTGTGTGTGTGTGTGTGTGTGTGTGTGTGTGTGTGTGTGTGTCTGTGTGTGTCCATCTGCCTGAGGCCAGAATAATGCTTTTAGACTTCTCACACTCCATACAATTCCAATACCCAACTTTGGCAAGGCTGATGATGTCACCCACCTAGAAATACACCTCTGGGAGTGCTGTTACCCAGTAATCTCAGTAGTACATTCTGTAACTGCATAACGCTGTAGTGTAATAATTTAGTTAGGTCAGTGTTCTAATCCCAGACTTGCCAACTGTGTGTGTGTGTGTGTGTGTGTGTGTGTGTGTGTGTGTGTGTGTGTGTGTGTGTGTGTGTGTGTGTGTGTGTGTGTGTGTGTGTGTCTGTCTGCATGAGACAAGTACAATGCTTTGTAGCATATGCACTCACTGTACAAATCACATCATCACCTTTGTCAATCCTGCTGTTGTCACCCACATAGGAATAGACCTTTAGGAGTGCTGTAACCCAGTATTCACCATAACCCGTACCCTAAATGCGTATTGCTGCAAGTGTGATACAGTAGGTAGGAGCTCAAATACAGGACATGGCAAGTGTGTGTGTGTTAGTCTGTTAGAGCCTGTGTGGAGGTGGCTGTGAGTGTCTAACCCCTGGACATGTTGGGGAGCGGATTTTGTAGTCTTCCTATATAGTGTCAGTCTTATAACACATTGGCCACCTCGCGAGGGGTACAGATGTCAGTCAGCCACGGGACTGTTTTGGAAAGCCATACCCCTACATCTGGCAAAAGGCCTGGTGAGCAAAGTATGCAACCCTAGTAGCACTCAGTATATGTCCTGCACCCATGTGTCATACACAAACACACTTGCATAGGATATCCCACTATGTTGCTAGTACCATGCACATTGATGACAGATAGTAGGCATTGTGTAATTGCAGTGGGCTGCAGAGAACATGGCACCCTGTACAGCAGTACAGTAGGCACATAATTGCAGACAATGTGCCTTCACTATGTTCCCCACTGGATGCCTGCAACATATGTGGTGCCATCAAATGTGATCCACAGAGACCATACAATGCTGTACACATGTGCCCTGCATGGACCAATGCCACTGACACCAGGAAATACTGGTATCATGCTATCAATGCAGGTGCATGGTCGACCTGCTAACTATAAGCAGGTTTTGCCACACCAGGCCAATATTGGCATATCGGGGGATAACAGTCTGTGTACACAACATGTGCCTGACAAACCATGACACCTGTACATATCACTGTACAGTATTGTGGGACACGCATATCCCAGACAATGTCCATGTGAAGAACTATCAAACACAGACATGGCATGCATTGCAAAGCTATGGCCATACACAATGGTAACCAGGATGTCAGGGCAGATCTTGCAGTACCCATCTGTGTGGGACATTGCAGACACTACACCCCTGACCACACTGCACACCATTGTCGGGTGGTGCAATGCCAAGGATTACCCCTCATCCAGCCTTGTACATCCATCTTGCCCAGCCAACCACTACACACACATGAAGCAATGCATACATGCATGCCAGTACTGGCACCTTGTGTCTGCGTGTGGATTATGATGCTCCCAACCACAGTCACTTCCAGTATGCCCCTCGTTGGCATACCAACAGATGTCAAACACTTTCACATGCCCTAGCCCATAGAACCTCCTGATATCCCCTCTGGTGAATGTAGTCCTGTGCATTACTGCAGACTGGCAAACTAAGTAGTTAGGGTGTGTATTTGTGGCCCTGGCAAAGAGTGTCAGTGTGAGTCCATTACAGAGTGTGGTTGTGGTGACAATGGCATCCATTCACATGGACAGCCATGTGTGCTACACCTAATGTATGTCTACTATATCTCTGTTGCAGATGTCTCTCACCTACATACATATATGTTCTTACAGCACAGCAACATGTCAGCTTTGTGGCACATATAACTTCATGCACATGTAATAGTAATGAATATTCAGTCATGGATTTGACCACTGTACTGGTAGGCATGTGGCAGATGATGCTTAGGGTTTAGTCTCCAAGCCCTTCTCTGGTGTACTTTGTCTGTCCCTCCCACACACTCTCTGGTGGAGGTGGAGGTGTACACCTGCTCAGCAGCATGTGTACTGTAAGTGATGAGCATGATCAGGTAATGGCCTCTGCACTATTGCAGTCCTCCTCTAGCTAATTACATGTGGAGCAGCTGTGATGGTGTTCCCATAGCCATTCGCATGAGAAACACAGTACATTATCTAGGAACATCATGTCGGTGTTTGGCCATGACAGTCGCTGTGGATGGTATCTGGATGTGGTGTTTTGAAACATCATCACAGATGATATATGCATGTTTCTCAAACATCATACACAGTGGGAAATAGCCTAAAGACAGGAGGGTGATGTGCCAGACATGACTACAGCATGTAAGTGTAGCTATGCTGCATTGAGACTACTGCCTGTTTAACATGTGTGTGATATATATGCATACTGTTGTAGGTAATCCTGAATGCTGTTCTCTATTACTAAACCATATCTGAGTTTAAACTGCAACACTATAGGCTGTATGGGTTGGGAGGTCCCGTCAGAACCTCCTGTCCCACTTCAGCTGAACATGGCACTGGGCACCAGCACATCTGGAGCCCAGCCTTGGACCTCAACTTCAGTTGGCTCTGCACCACCTTCTGGTGGTACCACCACTGAGGATGGGGCATGTCCCCTCTGGGAGCATGGCCAGATAGGAACATGTCTGCTGTCATGCAGTCCTGGACGTGGTGTGTTGGGGGCTCACTAAGGGGTTCGGAAGCCAGATACACAAGCTCAAGGGTGAAGTGTCACATTTACAGGGTGAGGCTGCCCATCCTGGACAGCCCCCAGCACTGCCTCTTTTGCAGCTGTTTTGGTGCAGTGACAGCTGCCCATGGCTGGGGACCTTTGTCCCACTGTTCCCATGAGCTTGTGAATGCCGAACACCCATCCCAGTCTGAGGTGTATCCCCCCACATGTGTCATATACCAACCCTGTATGCTGTCTTGTCTGTGATCCTACCCTATCTATCCTCCACGGGCATACCTACTCTCCTTTTCCCACATCCCACTCTCACCCTGCAGAAACATAAGGCCAATCAGTTCTTAGGACAACATCTGCCCTATACATAGCTGTCCATTTCACACACGTGCTCACTGGACACATGTAACCCTTGTAATATGCATCACAACCTACTCCTGTTATCCTCAACCCTGTCCCTCAGGCGCACAATCCTGGTATGCACATCACTCCTAAATGGTCCAGGTACACGTGATGTGGATGATCCCATTGTACACACAACACTACCAGTCCCTCTATGGTTACCCCATTTACCTTTATCATGATGATGATGTTGCACACAGCACCTTGCAAGAGTACTGTTTACACATAATGATTGAACAGGTACTGTTGTGGTAATGTACATTACATGCACAGAGTGATGTATACGGCCAGTGTTAAACTGTTTGCGTGTATGAATGACACATGTCTGTCTGAGGGAGACTTGATATTACATAGGACAACACCACTACATAATACAGGTGTTGCTGGTGTTTCCCTTTTCATTCATTTGTAATGCTTTGTTGCCACATGGTATGTTCCTGAGATATCTCCATATATGTATGTACCTATATGATGGACATAAACACACATACATCTACATGATGGGATACATTCCTATATTGTTGAATGACTGCGCTATATGATATGTTTGTGGTAATGTCTGATGTCTGTATATCTGCCATGGCATATTGTTAAATCACATTAGCTGTGTGTGCAGGGTCCTGGTTCCAAGCCTTGCACAGGCCATTTATTTTGTTGCAGGGCAGAACAAGGCCATTGGATACAGAGGGATTAAGGCACATTAAAGCAGTTGTGAGGGGGTGTGCATGGGTTTGCGTGGTGTTAAGCAATGCTAACCTCTGGTTATAGCTTCTTACACTCGGTTAGCCTCTACACTGCTTTACCAGTCTAATAGTTGCATATTGGTAGCCAAACACGCTTACACCCGCTCGCTCCCAGACTTGCAAATGCACCGACATTGGTGCTTGTATCTGACACTCACACCCCTGGGTGGTAGTGAGGACCACAATATTACCTTGTGATGCCTATTACATCGGATTACATGCCTACAGTATCTGGAATGGCTGCCCATTAGGTGACGGCATGCATTGCGACTGTACGGAATCGGCGGCCTGTCCAGTGTTTTATTCGTATTATTTCTGTGTTCCTCTTACAATCTGCACCCATTTGGCTGATACATGGGAACCAAGAATCTTCAATACAGACAAGTAATTGGGTTTTAGGACTCACATCCATCAGCCAAGTCATGCTACCACATACCTATTATTCTATCATCTTTCTAAAGTAGTCAGCGGAATATGTGCTTTCTGTCCCTATCAGACCTCTCATATGAATGGGGAAAATGAAGACTGAATCAGGGACACTGCATAACAATATCAGGGACACATTTAAAATTTTGGTGCTATTAACCTGACACATTGACAGACCCAGAACATATGTATTCATACACATTGTCTGAGGTACATGCTGTTTATGACTTTTAATTATCATTATTCATTACGTGTAATCCACCACTTTTCCTCCTAATATCACTAGTTCTAGGAGGGTTTAGGTGGGACAGAGTTAGATTCTGAATTGTAATTAGGGACGTCCCTGGTAATCGGGGGCAGTTCAATGGTATGGTCCCTATGTGTTCCCCCAATGGTTTACGGACTATTCAGTGGATGGGAGGTATGGGCGTCAGCTATGCCTACATCAGAATATTACTTACATCCATGGGACAGTCCTAATACAGCTCTGCCAGCCAACACATGCATGCCTAGGCCCATAATCGCATACCCATAGTTCCCCCACCTGCCACTCCTCTACAGCACTCATCCTTACTGTGGCTGTAGGTGGGGTATAAACACACCACTACACACTGCCCACTCTCCCCGTGTTGAGAGACATGTCATATGTTGTGTCAACCCATGGGTTATCAGGCTTGCACAACCTACTGGTCCGTGTACATCTACAGCCTGGTTTGATAAATCATTACCGGGACTGGCTCCAATCATTAATTTTTGGTGTCCCACAAGGAACATCGATGTCTATGTTTCAAGTGTAGACCTTGCAAGTCTCTCCCACTGGTAGTATCCTGCCAGTGGTCTGGGAAGCCGTGGTGTGTTTACCTTTATTGTGTGTCTGTATGTCTCACCGGCCTAGCTGGGGGGTGGGGGTGGGGGGTGATGCTATGTGTTACACCTTTCTTTATTGGACCTCCCACCACCATATGCACGGCCTGTGAACATATGTTACTCTTAACTGCTGTATCATATCCTAGCTATATACATGTGTATATTTACAGTTTTATATATATATATATATATATATATATATATATATATATATATATATATATATATATATATATATATACATATATATATTTACATTAATATATACAGATATATCTGCATATGTATGCATACATGTATATTTATAGCTTGCTGTATATATATATATATATATATATATATATATATATATATATATATATATATATATATATATATATATATATGTGTCCATGGTTGTCTGCATATGTATATATTTATATGTGGGTATGTATCTGTATTCTTTCTCTGTATGTATACATTCATACTACAGTGAGGAAGAGGCATATCTCTATGTCGCTATGGGTA
>NC_056737.1:1426095176-1426100176 GCF_019279795.1 Protopterus annectens
CCCTACACTATTGCTGTGCTGCTTCATTTGCATGTATACCCATGGTTCATAGTTACCAGAACAAACACAGCAAAACATCACTAACACACCAGTCATCCATTCTCTGGTTGGAAATAAACCACACCACTACACATGTGCCACTCCCTACTGCTCTAGACACGTCCCGTATGTTGGTTCACTCCAAGTATATTCAGACGTCCCAAGCTTATAGTCCTGGGGCATATGTTCATATAATAGTCAGGGTGTTCAATTAGTTTTGTGGTCTGTCTGAATGGTGATTGTGGTTGTTCTGTACCTGTTTGAAAGTTCGACTTAGCATGTGGTCAAAGTTAGTCCTATTGTTAGCATCCTACCTGTGGTTGGAGATGCAGGAGGTTTGCTCACCTCTGGGTGGCTTGATATGACAGCACTAAATTCTAAAGGGGGTTCAGTTGCTGTTTCCCTTCACATTTGTTATGACTGCTTTATTGTGACCATGTTTGTTCTTTGTGGATACATATATATATATATATATATGTCTGTACATGCACATGCATATCCACCTACATGCTTATTTACATTTCCCATACTGTTGAATGACTGCCACTTACTGTTGTGCATACCTGCTTATGTCTGCTTTAAAGTGCCTTAATCACCTTTTATCCGACTGCTATTATTTTGGGCACCATATAAAATTAGCAGCCCTTTCATGGCTTGGACCCAGGAGCAAGAACACCATAGTCACTGGTTTTACCACTAAACCATCCATAATACATTCTGTATGGATGGAAATTAGGATATATGACTTTACTACAGGCATTGCACAGTACTGGCAACAAATGTGACAGTCGGTTGGTGTACATATGTATGGTACATGTTACTGGTCATATGTTTCTGAGAGGCATATGTATACATTTGCAAGTATACATATTTATGAATAGAACACATACTTGACAACTACTTATATGCATGTATGTGTGATGTGTAGCTATGCAAATATAAGTATGTACATTTATAGATATATGACTACATATCTGGAGTTATACATGGCCATTTATATGAACAACCCCATATGGAAGGTACCTGTACTGTTTGCATACAGGGGTTGTGTGCATAATTACAACGAGGAACCAGGACGGGGTATACAATTTGTGGGCATGTACTATTTGGAAGATGGCTATGGGGAAGCTTCATGGGAACATGTGAAAGGTATATATTCCTGATAATGCACATGGGGAGGCATGCATCGTGGTCAGGTGTTTAATCCCGGGTTGTAGGTTCTGCAGGACCGGGAGGACGCTGAGCAGGGTTGTGGGCAAGTACTGCTAATCTGACTTGTGCCCAGATGTCAACGGGGTGGACATCGTGTTATGCCACAAAGTCTAATCTTGAGAACAGACACTTATCCAATGATGGATGTCCAAAAATTGTGGACGACGAACCCCATTCTTCTGGCTATTTGAAAATGTGGTATGGTTATGCATGCATGGGATACCTAGTTTGCAAGCCTGAAACTGCCTAGGGTAAGACTGCCTACTAGATGTGGGTAGGGGGCACTATGTGCAGATATGGCTGCGCCAAGCTAGCAGCCCAAGTATGGGTGGCTTTAGTGGATGTTCAGCAAGGGGAGGGTGCTGTGGAGGGGATGATGTGTATTAAATTATGTATCCAGGTGTGTTGGGGTTGGATGGCCCAATTCAGGCCAGACCATTATGTGGGTTTGAGCAGGGTAACGTTTCTGTACATGTGTCTCGCTCATTTTAATGTTCATATGTTTGTGGGATTGTGTTCTGCAGTATGGCCTGTCAGGGTGTATTGCGGATGTGAATGTATGTTCTTTGGTTTCCTTTCTGATTCACCCACTGCTCCCTCGTACACCTCCAGTTCACCTATTGTACATCCGACCCATTCTCCCCTTGGCGAATTATTACATTACCCATCACCCCCCCCCATATTCCACAAACACACCATCCATCCCTTCTCTGGTTGATGGCCCATGGCACAGACAGCAGTACACATTACGTACTCTACATATCTCTGGTACCAATATGGTTGTGAGGACAACACTAGCATATTTGATCTTCCACATACTGTACTTCACGCACAGAGGTACACACAAATACTTAACTTTCATGACATGGTAGGTAGACCTGGGTAATACCCATTCATCATCTGTGCTGTCCAGACAAGGATGACTTGGACCACGAATGGGCAGATATTGAGCGAATGCTCTGACCATTGGTAGGGTTGCCATCTATTCAAATGGCCAAAGTGGGACATTTTCGGGACACACATCAGATTTTACAGGCCGACACATACCCACGGTCAGTACAAAGGATAGAACTTTACTTTTTTGCCTAAATAAAAGCTTATTCTTGTAGCATTTTTGTTGCTTATTCTGTTTCTTGTAACATTAAGGTATTTTAGATGCAGAAATAACTATTTTATGCAACTATTACATAAAATATGGGACATAATTATGTCCTAAAATTGCATGACATTTGCCATTTGTAATATTTTTGGTAAGGACATAACTGCCCAGAGAGGGACTGTCCCTCACAAAGTGGGACAGATGGTAACCCTAACCATTGGGCTAGGCTTAGCAAAGGGCAGTGGTGTGCAAACACGCTGCATTTTGCTTCCACTTGGTATAACAATCAACACTACAATGAAATACGGGCACTTGGTTTTAAATGTCATTTGTTCGAAGGGTGGGGGCTCAATATTCAGCTACGTGCTTTTGTGTTTACTTTTTATTTTGGTGTTTACGGAACTGTCTTATATGCTTTGCATACATTTCAGTATCCACGGACACTGACAGGAGTGATTACTATTAGAGGCAGGCTGTACTAGTCAGCATTTTAGGTTACGTGTCTGCAGCCGACATGTTCACGCCTCCGTGCAGTGCTTAGACATGCCCCCTGCATTCGCACACGTTTCCTGTGCACGTGGACATTGCCGCAGCGTGCCTTCATTAATATGCATATGGTGCTGCTGTGCCATCTCTACGCTGCACGGTCGGCGCAAGACTAACACCGTCCTTGCACTGAGCTTCATGAATCCCAGGGTGAGTCTCAGTGCAGATACCCGCTACTGAACTGAGATCAGCCATGTGTGTTTGTTTTTTCTGTACTTCAGATGCTTAACATTAAGTGTTGCTGCTGTCTGAATGCATGTAGCTTATTTTCAATGTTATAAATTCTCTTCTCTTTGAGTGTTGTTTCTGTGCAATATGTGCAGTTTACATTTAGCCAGTATTAGCACTAGCACTTACACAGAAGAATTTTAATACAGACGCAGACAAGCTGTAAGTGCTGTCAGTTTATTAGACACATCAAAATTAAATATCACTGTGGCTACTAGGTATCAAATTTATTTTCTGTGTTGGAAATTCTTTTTAACTCCAGTTATGTTACAAAGATATGAAAAAAATTACTAGAAACCAGGGCAGAGTGAGCTAAAATCTTTTAATAATTCCAAACACTTTTCCAGGTGCACAGAGTGAACTGAAGACCTTTAATGATTACAAGCAATTTCCAGATACACTAAAAAAACACAACTTAAACCATTATATACTGTGCAAGAATGTGAAGGAGTGTGCAGGACAAGTTTTAGGTTTCCCTACAATGGAGAATATTTGGAGAGACACTAAAGTACATTTATACAATGATATTACTGAGAAGCAGAGATACGTTTTTTCTTAGATATTATCATTCTATAGTAATCCATTTGCTTTTTTACTTGTCAGATAAGGAATGTGATTTGTTTCAATGCTGTAATTGCCAGTGGCTTTCAGCACTAACTATTATGAGTGACTGTCTGGTTGTTTTGTGGTGGGGTTATGAGCTTATCTAAACAATTTTGTGTTGGTTTGTGAGTGATTCTGCAGTTGCTTGGTAGGAGATTTTATTTTGATTTATGTTTTATTTTTTACCACTGTTTTTCACTGTCTGAAGGAAGGAAGGGATAGCTTGTACAGAGTGCTGGTTTGTAATTTATTAATCTTTACTGTTGAAAAGAGATGCAGCTGTGAGTGATAGTAAACAGAAGCTACTGCATGCATCCACACACAAGGTTGAGGAATTCCAGCATTTTGTGACCTTCCCAACTGATACAGTTGTATTTTGTTTGTGATTTTTCTCATGGAAGTCAGTCTAAAAATCTATGTGAATTCTGTGGTAACTGGTTATGATTATCCTTTTCTTTTTGGATTCTTTATACATTTTCTTCTGAAGGGTGGCTGTGGTGGTGTGACGGTTAGCATTGCTGCCTCACAGCAAGAGGTTCTCTGGTTCAATCCTCAACTGGAGTGTCTTCTGTGTGGAGTCTGCATGTCCTCCTTGTGGTCGCTTGGGTTTCCTCCAGGTGCTCTGGTTTCCTCCCACATCCCAGAGACATGCAGTAGGTGGATTGGACACTCTAAATTGGCCCTGTGCATGCATGTGTGTGCCGTCTGTGGAAGTTTGGGCATTGGGCTGGCAACTTGATACCGTAAAACTCCACTGCCAATCATGAGTTGACAAGTGATCTGCTGTGGAGACCCCTAACTGGGAAAAGCCAGAAGAAGATTCATTTGCCTCTGAAAATGGATTCCTTAGATGAGTATGTGCCATTAATGACTTCTGAAGCCTAAGTATCTCTTGTTCAGTGTACTTAATACTATGAATTACACTCGATAACATTAGTGATCTGTGTTCTTCATGTCATAAGCTGGATGACTTGCTGAAGTACCAGTATCTCTTGCACAGTGTACTTAATACTATGAATAACACTTGATAACATTAGTGATCTGTGTTCTTCATGTCATAAGCTGGATGACTTGCTGAAGCACCAGTATCTCTTGCACAGTGTACTTAATACTATGAATTACACTTGATAACATTAGTGATCTGTGTTCTTCATGTCATAAGCTGGATGACTTGCTGAAGTACCAGTATCTCTTGTACAGTGTACTTAATACTATGAATAACACTTGATAACATTAGTGATCTGTGTTCTTCATGTCATAAGCTGGATGACTT
>NC_056737.1:1426105176-1426180176 GCF_019279795.1 Protopterus annectens
ATTAGAAATATAGGCTGTATAAAAAGATTTATGAATTGTAGGAAAAAAGAAATGATGATGTCATTTGTTTGTTAGTTTTATCAGTTCCAAATTTGAGTATGGAATGACACTACGGAAACATTTCAAGAAAACAAGCATGAGTAAAATAGAAAGAGTGCAACACGAATATATCAAGGGCATCCATGGGTGTGAAAATGTAAGTTATTATTAAAGACTAAAATATTCGAGCTTGTACAGTGTCTTATATAGAGCCCTTATTCAGTAATATGGCACATTTAGAGACAACTATCTGTGGGAATGTCTGAGGTTTTCAAAAATTAGTAAAGAATCTTCAGACAGCCTATGTAGACGATTCTTATATGAATGAGAAGTGCACTAATCGTTTCTCTGAGAGAGCAGCTGATGTTTGGAATAGGAAACAGTAGCTTCGACATTTTTAAGATCAGCTTGGACACATATAGGAACAACGTCTTTGGTATACTGGCATGTTAGAAGGGCATTATCGCCTGTGCTTGAAATATCTGTATGTGTATGTGTATGACTGGCTTCTAAGATGCTTTGTATTATTGCAGTTCTCACACTTTGTTGAAAGGATCAGAGCTTATTTTTGCTGAACTGCGGATCACTGGGCACTAAGTTACAAACTTGCTGGATATGATTAAAACTACAACCCACAGACCACCAATGCATTACTAGTTTTGTCATTACTTAAGGCTGTACTGAACTTGTTCTGTCATTGTGCTTAACTCTTTGCCTGTCTAATGTAGATTTTTATTTGCGTCTATATTATACGTTCAAAGTCTGAAAACTTTGAATCTCATATGAATGACTCCATATGAGCGAAGTTTCCAAACACTGAACATAAAATATAAACAAAATAAAAATAAAAAAAAAACCTAACTGAACACTCTATGCAAGGGAGGCAAGCCCCCCTGCATCCCACACCCCCACTACTTAAATATACCAACTCTAAGATTGCACAACATTGAAGTGAAGGGAAATATTCCCTACGGTGATCTCCGTTGAAACGTTTGATGTTTGAAAACTTCGCTCGTATGACGTCGATCATATGAGATTCTAAGTTTTCAGACTTTGAAAAAATGATATAGACCCTTTTATTTGAACATTTGTTCTTTTGTTTCTGATAAAAAGGAAATGCTCTTTGTAACAGCATTGTAATCACTGTTTGCTTCCATCACTATGTGATCTGATTGTTTGCCTATCTGTATGCCCTCTTTTATTTGGTTCTGTGTTACATAGATCAGAGGTTTATTGTGCTGAGCATCTGAATTCTATATTACATACAAAGCCTGACACATCCATTCTATATAGCAGTCTCAGAGCACTTGTTCCTTATGAATTTGCATTGTGTTGAGACTGTAATATATCATACCTGTGACATAATAGCACTTACCTGGCTGGTAATACCTATGCTCTATAAAAACATGTGAGCACTTGTTTCACATAGTGTTGTACTGCACTGATACTATACTGTATCATGCCTAGTACATAGTAACACATTCATGCTGTACTCCATCTTGTGAACATCTGTGCTACTGCACTGCAGTGGTACTGTACTGTTTCATGCCTAGTACATAGTAACACTTATCAGACAGGTGACATTCATGCTGCACAGTATCCTGCTGACATCTATCCTACTGCACTGCAGTGATACTGCACTGTGTCATGCCTGCCATATAGCAGCACTTACCTAGATGGTGATACCCATGCTATATAGGTACCTGCAAGAACTTGCTCCTTATGCTACCTTGCTGCACTGATAGTGTACCTGAATTTCACCTGCCATATGGTAGCACTTTCCAGGCTGGTGGCATCCTTGCCTATAGCTGTGTCTGATCACTTCTTATCGGACTGACAATACAAAAAGTGTTGCTTATTTCCTCCTTTGAGTGTGTAGTTTCAGCAAAACATTGTACCACCTACATACTCTCAGCCTCTTAGAGCAAGAAATCTGAACCAAACCATTCATAATGGGGGAACAAAGGCCCAAAATAGGGACAATTTTTAAATATTGCTCTTACAAACTTGGAAAGTTGATAGAATAACAGGATTTGCATTAGCATGGATTTTTCTGAAGGGTATGGCGTCTGAAACTCAAAAGTCTATCATTATTTCTGGACTTCAATCTTCAGTGATTCACCAATGATTTGCCAGAAAACCACAAATGTAAGAAAAATAGACCAAAAATACGAGGCAAAAATCCAGACATTCTGCAAAAATCTGTACAGTTGAGAGGTATGCCGGGGGTTACAACAATAACTTATTTTGTTGTTATACATTAGGGTTAGCACACATGAGTAAGGATGCTCAAGAGAGAATGAACCCCAACCTTGCATATTACATCCTGAAGCACCACAACTATGTCTGATGGTAGTTTTAGGCTGTTTTCTTTTTGCTTTGTTTTTTGTTCTTTGTTTGGCTAAGCACAAAAGGCAACTGCTTTACAATTAGATTAATGAAGGGTGCAGGTGATTTGTGCTGATTTTGATGTTGCAAGTTCAAGGAATTTTTATATTTTTCAATTAAGTATTTTTTCAGCATTCAGAAACTTGTGAATCCAAATTAGTGAATATACTCATAGTTTATAGATTTCTCACTACAGAACTTAATGATACTAATTTGGAAGTTGTTTAAAGATAGGCCAGTAATTATTACTACCAATTATTTATTTTTGTGTAAACTAGTTGGTTCATACAGAATTAGCAATTTAAAGAATAGTGCAAGCCATACCTCTCAATTGTCCAATTTTTTTGCAGAATTTCTAGATTTTTTCCTGTTATTCTTGCAATGTTCCTCGTAAACTTTCTGGTTTTCTCACAAATCATTGAGGATGAAGTCATCAAATAATGACAGATATTTGAGTTTCAGACTTTATGTCCTTCTGAAAATAAATGCCAATACAAAATCCCTCTCTATCAACTTTTCTTTAAGAGCAATAGTTAAAATCTGCCATATTTTTTGGCCTTTGTCTTCCCTTATTTTTGGTTTTATCCAGATTTCTTGGGCTAAGAGTTGAAACGAATGGTGCAAGCATCTATGTATCATATAAAGAAGACACTAACACAATAATTCTAACTAAGATTACTGAGCCCTTAAGGTCTTCCTTAACAGTACAAAATAGCACAAAGATGGATTTGTTCTCTTTTGCCCGATTCTTTCTGCTGTAAAGTCAGGGCTGAATCAGATAGTGTAAGTTTACACAGAGGTAATGTTCATAGGTTCATAGGTGTGTACTAGGCTAATGGCCTTGGAGTCTTTACAAGCCTAGCTCATAGAAGTGCCCTGGCATTGTGTCACCCAACGTTAGTTCCCAGTGTCTCTATCAAGTAGAGCCACTGGAGTGATTCCAAGGGTGAACTTTCTATTACCCATCCACTCATTAAGGTTTCACTTGAAGCAGGACTGTGAGGTTCTCTGCTTGATATGTATGGGAAGTTTATTCCAGAGCATGGGCAGTCTCTGGGTGAGGAACCTGTCCCTCCAGTATGTTCTGTTGATTGTGGTAATGAGGTTGAGATCTCTGGAGCATGTGATGCAGAGGGATAGAAATGTCTTTAGATGTAGCATTTCTAAGTGAGCTGGGTCAGACATGGCTTTGTAAGTCAAGCAGAGATCACCTCTAAGTAGGTTATATGAGACAGAAAATAGCTGGAGTCTTTTGAGTCTGTCCATGTAGGACATGTGTTTAATGCCTAGGATCCTCTTTGTGAGATATTTCTGTGGCCTCTTCAGCTGTTGCAGGTGTCTAGTGAGGTACATGCCAAATGGGGCATTATACTTGATGATTGTTCTAATGAGGGAAGAATAGAGAGACAATGACCTCTTTCTTCCTGGATGCAAAACCCTTGGTAATGAGATGTGCCACATGGAAGGACTTTCTAAACACAGTGGCAATGTGGTGGTCGAAGAAGAGGTTGCTGTCAACCTGCATCCCCAGATCTCTTATAACACCTTCAGTGTTCAGTGGGCTCCCATCGATGTGGTAATTAGTGGGAATGAGTTTTTACCAACGGTGATGATGACACATTTTTTGGAATTAAGCTTAAGGCCATGGTTTTGACACCAGTCATTGGTTTCAATAAGACCATTCTGTAGGATGTCTGCATCCCTTGGGGAGTTAATAATGGCTCCCAGCTTGCAGTCATCTGCGAACTTGATCAGCCAGAGTCCCTTTGTGCTGGCCTGGACTTCTGACAAGTAGATGCTGAACAGGAGAGGACCCAGGACTGATCCCTGTGGAACTCCACTCATGACTGTTCGGCAGTCTGACTTGGAGTCTGCTACTTTCACACTGTGTGTTCTATCTGTGAGCCAATTTGTAACTCACCTAGTGATATAGGAATTGATGCCTAGTTTGGTGAATTTATCAGTAAATCCCGAGTGAGGAATGGTATCAAAGGCCTTGGCCAGATTGTGTTGGGTTGTATGCACTGCTTTACCTTCATCCACAGCCCAGGTGACTGATCCAACAAAGTCAACCAGGTTGAGCAGGCAGGATCTCCTTCACAAAGCCAAATTGCATGGGGTCTAGAGTTTCCTTTATCTTTGTTAATCAGGTCTATGATGATGCACTCATAGCTCTACATATCAGATTCATCAGACTAGTGGGGTGATAATTCCCAGAGTTGATTGTAGCAGTGCACAACTTGGTAGCGACAAAACCTGAGGAGAGGCTGTGACTGAATAGGGCATACAGATGTAGTGCCAGTTTGCTTTGTAGGTTTTTATAGAACACAGCCAGGGATATTATCAGGCCCCATGGATGTTGTATTCTTGGCCTTGGAAAATGTAGCTTTAACCTGTGCTGCAGTAATGCTGGGTGCCTGGCATTCTTCCAATATTGTGATTGGTCCTCTGGGGGGGGGGGGGGAGCTGGCACTGAATCTGTCGGCTAGTATGTTGACAATATCTCTTGCCTCAGTATAGAAGGTACCATTGTGCAGTAACTCAGAGTAAATCTGGGTATTGCCGTGGAGGTTCTTCATATAACTATAAGGCTTTGTGATTGTTTTAAGTGCCTGTCACAATTCTGCCTTCATAGCTGGATTTATAGGATTTAATGTGGAATCTCAACTTTTTGTTGAGGCTAATAAGGGAGTTTTTTCAGTCTTTGGACTTCACCTTTTTCTGCAACAGTTTCTTCCCTTTGTTGTAGAGTTTATTAATGGCAGGGGACCACCAGACTGGCTTCTTTTTTTTGGAGGAGAGTGTCTTGGTTCTGTTGGGTATGGCTAGTTCCCTGCATTTATGTACATGTTTGTACAGTACATTGGTGTATGATTCGGCACTCATGCAGCTATTTTCCATTGGCATGGGTGCCAGGAAGTTAGCCACCACTGTTTTTAGGAGCCCAAAGTCAGATTTGGAGACGTTTGTCAATGTGGTTACCTTTGTGGGGGTGTGGGTGAGATGTGGATTTCCATGGTGATTAGTTTATGGTCGGATCTGATCATGGAGGGAGTGACTACTGGTGTAGAGCAACGGTCATCCATGTTAGTAATAACCAGGTCAAGGATGTTGCTTCCTCTAGTGAGGGGTCAGAATAAGCTGGTCCACGGCATTGGAATTGAAGAATTCCAGGAAGCGTTGGGTCATTGTATTGGTGCTTGAGTAGTTTTCCCAGTTGATGGAGGGGTAGTTGATCTCTCCTAATATGCGAGTGTTGGGTTGGACCTTGATAGATTCCAGGATGGTTAGGAATGTGGAGTGAGAGTCTAGGGACATGGTTTGGGACCTATAGCAGGCTATGATGTGGATTGCTGTCTTACCCACTGTTAGTTGTACCTGAAGTATCTCAGATGCATTATGCGGGGCTACTAGGCTGGAGGTGTGCATATCCTTTATGAATATGGAGACACCACCACATTTAGAGCTTCGGTCCATGTTTTGGGGCCGAAAGGTGTGGAATGTGTTATAGCATAATAGCACAGGGGTGCTTTCTGCTGCTTTAAACCAGGTCTCCATTACAGCACAAATGTCAATGTTCTCCCTTTTGAGGAGTGCTTCAAGCGAGTGCATCTTGAGATTTAGACTTCTAGCACTGAGCAGCATGACCCTAGGATTGCATTTATTTATAGCTGTTATGGTGGTAATTTGGTCTTTGGAACACCACCTAAAAAAGGCACTATAGGGGTGGCAAGAGCCTTAGCCAGTACCCAGAAACCCAGGGGTGACCAATGTGGGCCATCTATGGCAAAGCATCGAGGTCTGTCATTCATGTCATCCCAAGCAGACAGATACTGGATCCCCTTAGAATGACAGCAGAAATGTAGCCAATTGTTGAAGTCAATCTTTTTTTTTCTTTGTAGTGTGGTATAATTCTGGGTGATATGATCATACCTGCCTGGTCCACATGGCTTCACCATGTCTCTTTTCATGTAGTCCAGGGAGGTGTATTTCAGGTCATTCGTACCTACATGGACAATGACAGAGTCATACTTGTAGTTGTTGT
The DNA here is from genome assembly GCF_019279795.1 of Protopterus annectens. NCBI lineage: Eukaryota > Metazoa > Chordata > Ceratodontiformes > Protopteridae > Protopterus > Protopterus annectens. The sequence continues at coordinate 1,426,111,649 of NC_056737.1, forward strand.
TGAGTGACCTGAGTGTGTGTGTTATGTGTCAGATTCTGGCACCTGATAACTGACTGTTACCTTCTCCTTATTCAACCTAGTGAGTGGGACATCTGTGCATCTCACTATTGAGTCACCTATGATTATTGTATTGGGCAAGGTGTTTAGTCTTAGGGGCTTAGGTTGAGAGGTACACTGTGGAGGTGAGCTATGTGTCCTGTGATTTGTTTTGTGTTGTGGTGGTTGAGTGCATTTCTGTCATGGAGGTCTCTGCTGTTTGGGTAAATTTCTATTGAAAATCTCTGTGAAGTTGGGCTTGTGGTTTGTGTTTTTATGTGAGAGCTGTGATGGTGGGTGTTCTGGAGGGCTATGTGTTCCATGTGGTGTAGTGCAGGTGTTGACCTTCTCCTCTTAACCAGCTAATCTGGTTTTGTCTGGAGAGTGCATAGCTTGGGTAAAATGTGTGGCCAGTTTTTTTGCAGAACAGAAGATGCTAGTTTTGGAGCTGAATTTAGACTGTGTTTTGCAAAGATATCATTTCATTATCCGGAATGTGTTTCTGGGATGTTGATTTTATCAGTGTGCATTATGACTGCTGGCTATATACTACAGGCCCCTGCATGATATGAAATTATTAATACATGTATAACACTGCTGATTCATGGTGACCTCTTCTGATATTTTGACTGAAGAATTTAACTCTGCCTTTGATTATATATTTATTGCTTGCTAGTCACTTAGGCTGCACTAGGGAACAGCATATGTGCAACAGACATTTGATCTCATACAGCTGGTTGCCTGGTGTGCTATATTATCCTTCTTTAGTTTGTTGCAATATGTCTTGCACATGAAGGCAAATAGCTGCATAGTTGCACATTAACTGAGTCACAACTTAATTGCTACTCTGCAAATGCCAAGTTTAGATTGCAGTTTTAGCACATTCTACATATTATTTTACAAACTATTTGTTGCCTTTAATAAGAAACATAACATATCCTTGTTAGGAAATAAAGAATACTTCAGCAGAAAGTGTGTTTGTCAACATCTGTACTTACCAGTTACAATTAAAGGTGCAGGGGAACTTTCTTCCAAACGTTGATTCTGTTCAGTATAGCACACACAGCTGTAGAATCCTTCATCCTCTTGTCTAGCCTTCTCAATGACATATTCAACAAAATTACGAGTGGATGAGTTAGAGTGAAACCATTGTTTATTTTTATAGAATGTACAACTTTTCAATGAATGGTCCATGAAACTCCTGCAGTTAATAGTCACATCTCTGCCAGTTGGAGTTATTCTACTGGTGAACACATCTATAGATGATTTTTTCCGGAGTCCTGCATATAAAATAACAAACATAATAATTGTAATTAAAAAAAAATAGCAGCTGAATCTGCATGCATTGTAAAGTAACTCCCTGCCTACAAAAGGATACGTGCTCTATAAATATTTTAAAAATATTACTTTTATAGAAAATCTTGTAGTTTTCAGACCTGGAGATTACATGACTATGGTTTAATGACAAGATTAAGAATGTTATCGATATTCCTTACACTCCTGTACATTAGGGGTACAATATGTCGAGGTTACTGCCTTCAGTACTGCACAAAGATTCATCAGAGAAGCAGAAGGAATTTAACAGCTTCAGATGAGCACCTTGTCACGCACTACAACATATCCTTTCTGTAATAACTGCTGGGGGACTAACAATATGTTACTTTTATTGAAATGGCAATGACCTCTCATCCCTGCCTATATTATCATGAATTCTGGTTCTCCTGTTGTACATTAAGGCACAGAGGAACTGAGCTATACGTTTGTTCTACAGTAGGGATTTCCCATAGTCTATACTACCTTTCAGATGGATGTCTTCCTGATGGTTATCCAATGCTTCTGAATGGGCAGTGGTAGAAAAGGCTGATCACATTATCAGTCCAGTCAGTCTAGTCATGTAGAAATACCACAAACAGAATGTGAATTCTTAAAGCGTATCACTATGTGTCCCATGGGATACTGCTCTACATGTTTTCTCTCATTAGCATAAGCCACCATTCAGTATTGTCGCAAAGGAACCTATGAAATTGTTCAGATATAGCAGTTTAAATGAAATAGAAATACATATTTATAGTTCAATAGCTCTGAGACAAGTTGAAGTTCAGCAAAAAAACTTTCCTGATAAAGTGCTGTCTCCCTACAATTAAATTTGAACCTGAATGATCATGAATAATTAGTGACCTTCACTGTGATCTGACCTCTTGCAATGACATCTGCTACCAGACAATAGCATGGACTCTATTAAATAAATATACAGCTAAAAAGCCTGTTAATGCACTTAAAGCAGCAAGCTCAAAAGTGAGCTAAGAAAAATAGTTGGCATTATATTATGTAACAATCTTCACAGTGATGTCTCTGACAGTCTTGCATAAGCATGTGCATCAGTCAGGAAATGTCTCCTTAACAAACCAGTGTTTAAGTTATTAGACAAAGAATTCAGAGATAGGAAAACTAATCAACAAATAGCAGTTCAGCTTTCATGCAAAGTTCTGAAAACTTTGGTGGCTCTTGGTGTGTGTGTGTGTGTGTGTGTGTGTGTGTGTGTGTGTGTGTGTGTGTGTGTGTGTGTGTGTGTGTGTGTGTGTGTGTCTTTCCCGGTTAGGGGTCGCCACAGCGGAACTCCGGTCCGCTAATGATTGGCAGTTGATTTTTACGTGATGAGTTGCCAGCCCTAATGCACAACCTTCAACGAAGGTACGCCCATTCATGCATGTCTCCACCCAAAAGACGCTCTAGCTGAGAGTCGAACCAGACAGCGTTTTACTGTGAGGCGACAGCGCTACCGCAGGTGGCTCTTGGTGATGAAAAATAATTTTATCCCATACTCCTTTATACATAAACTCTCCTTCTGTCTCTCTCTCTCTCTCTCTCTCTCTCTCTCTCTCTCTCTCTCTCTCTCTCTCCCTCTCTCTCTCTGTCATTTTATAATCTAAGTATTATATTTCATCTACTAGCTATAAACAATAACTTCTCCAGGTCTCTGTATTTCTCACTGCTTTGGTCTGCTCCTTGTGTAGTAGTCTAATGAAAAGGAAGTGTGACACCCATGCACTGGACCAGTAATCAAAGAGCCTCAATCCTCACCACCAGCACCAGTGAGGGGCATGCACGTTGGGGGATAACAAGTACACACACAGTAAAATACAATTTCCCTTAAGAGCACACCGAGATCACAGTCAGTCTGGGGCTGGTTTCTCCCTTTCTCTCCAGATCCCCAATAAGACTCCCCACTGGCAAAGCCAGTGTACAGATCTCAGCCTAGTGGTCAAGCCAAAACCTCCAGCACTCTCTCTGTCCAACCAGTGCTTTGTGTCCCTGCCCAAGTAGCTGATACACACAAACACACACACACACACACACACACACACACACACACACACACACACACACACACACACACACACACACACTGTGAGAGATGAGTTATATACAAATGCACAGACACTCCTGGGGAAGGCTGGCACAGGTTCTCCAGCTATGCCCCCTTCTCTCCAGACTGTAAGGTAGAAACCACTGCCATCAGCCACTAATATCAGCTACTATAAGGCCCTTCCCAAAGGGTGACCAATTTCACTGTGTAATAGTGCTGTTATCCAAATAATAATTGTGACCAGAACTTTTAAGGCTATTGGAGTGGATTGGACAGTATCACCAAATACATGCAATGTACTCTAATAGCTTAAATTATCTCTACACAAAACAGTCACAGTTGAAAGGTTTAAAATATTTAATAATAAATAATAAAAACACAAGACGATCCTTAGTACTTCAATTCAACACAGTGATAAACAAGAGTTCAAAAATCACAGGAAACCTTAAAATAATATTGTGGGATAGTCTGACATAAATATAGAAAACAGCTATACTAATCTGACTAAATTCATATCTAACTTTAAGAGAGATCACTGTCCTAAATATTACTTACATACAGAGCAAGCAAGTGCTGGTGACATTGTCAGTTCTGAAGACAAATGCAAAATGCTCTATCTTTCTCTCTGAGATCTCTTAAATTGATAATACATCACTGCTGACTCATTTTAGATTACATCATTCTTAACACTTCTACTTAAGTTTCCCAGGCTCACTTTCTTGTAAGCTGTACCCGTCCAGGAAGCCACAGCAATAAAATACATATTTACATGTAAAATATGGTAATTATCCCTTAAGTTATGACAGAAGAAAGAATTTGCTAGTCCAGACATCCTGTCTCCATGTTTGAGATCAAACAGCCATACAATGCTTTACTTATCAGTTTTCTACCAGCAGGGTGCACTATGGTTACATTTTTGAAGCTCAGAACATACACCGTTTTTTTACATTCAGTTTTCTTACATGTGTAAAAAACAAGCCTGTGGATCATATTAATATTTACAATGACATAGAATTATTTACAAAGTTCTATCTAGTTAGGCTGGCAGCCTACACAGGATGAATGAAAAAAATATATATATTTATACTTTTTATAGAGAAACAAAGCTCAAAATTTGTATTCAGATATCAGTTGTAAATTAATAAATAAATAAATAAAACAGATGCCCTGAACCTGTTACAGTTCTATCACTTGCTTTCTCTGTGTTACTTTGTAAGTTACCCACTTCATCTATTTCTGTATTGTGGAGGAACTGGAATATTTCCAGCAAGCAAAGGGTATACGGCAAAGAACTAGCTGAACTAGCCCTAGAAATGATATCTCAGTCTCTCATGATACACTCACTCACTCACACTCTGCATGCATAGTGGGCAATGTATAGACTGTCATAACACAGCTAGATTTCCTGCTAACAGCAAGCTTATACTTACTGCAGCTAATGGAAAATAAATAAAATATATCATGTTATGCTGCAGTTATGAGCTGCCTGTGAAGTGTGCATTTGGTTCTGATGCATAAAAAGGGTATATGCTAGTCACTCCTTGAAAAGCTGAGAGAAACTTTTTTGAAAGAAATTATTGTTGGATAGGTTAAAAAATGTACAACTAAAATTTCCATTCTTTTTTAAACAATGGAATGAAAACTCAGTGTTGAAGCTGACCATGTCATATTCTTACAGTCGGTGCAGGGAAGTTTGGTGGTTACTGATGCTCGTCTTAAGACAAAGAGGCTCGGGTGATCGTTTAACTATTTTATTATGTACAAACACATCCGGATGAATGGCCGAAACATTGAACTTAAACAAATTGACTGACTACAAACATACATGCTCTCACTCCGACTACTCACTCAAACTGGCACTCTTGCTTGCACATGCTCAGTAGATATATGCATGTGCCCACTGACTGGAAAGCTTCCTAAAGGTATATTGCACACACTGATTTACATCCTCCTCTTTACTGAGCTGTCTTATATTAAAATGGCATTTCAATAGGCATGCAGTTATATAGACACTAATAAAGAAAACAATAATCATGTCCATGTTGCCGTATATCTGGAACAGGGTTTTGAAATGTGACCTGATCTCATGACATAATGGTTACAACTGGGTTTAGCAACAGGGACAATCATTGGGGAATGTTCTATTTGGGGACTCCCAGGGATTTTCTCAGAAACAGAGATTACTGATGGAATGTCCTCTGGAGCAGGAACATTGGATAAGTCACTCTGAGAACTAGTCTCTTTGTCACAGGATAGATGCTGTAATGCTGGTTCAGACACTGGTAACAAATGCTTCCAATTTTGTCTGATCTCCACTCCTTGTTATTCTACAATGTACGATCTGGGCTCTTGACATAAACTTTTCATAAATCGAATGCAATCAAAACCGTTTGACGTCTACATCCTCACTATCTCTCCCATTTGTAAAGAACAAAGTGGTTTTCTGGATCTATCATAGGAAGGTTTCCATGACAAACACTTTTCCAACAGTTGGGCTATTACTGCTTTGTTTTTAGCACTTGGAACCACTAGATTACTGCTGATAGGTTAGGTAGTTCTGGTTTGTCTCTACATAAAACATTGTGCAGGTGAGCCTAGATGTTTCTGAAATTCAACAAGTTTAGGAAAACATCAGTATCATGTCTGGATTCCTCTAACTGCATGTTCAGCTAAACTGTTTGACTGGGGGTATTCAGGACTACTCATAATGTGAGCAAAGTCCCACTTTTCTGCAAATTTCTTGAACTGCTAACTGGTAAACTGTGCACCATTATCAGAAATAACTTTGTGTGGACTACCCTGAACTGAAAAATTATGTTTCAACTTAGTAATAGCACAGGAAGCTAGGTTGGGAAGTAAGTCAATCTCAAACCAATTTATATAAGAGTCTTCTAACACCAAGTAATGCTGACTATTCCACTCAAAGACATCTGTAGCTACTGTCAACCAAGGTAGTTCAGGAATCTGGCTTAACTTAAGTGGTTCTTTCTGCTGATGCGGTTTGTACTATTACATACTGAACAAGATGAAAGTACTTTCTCAATATCTCTTGACATAGAAGGACAAAATACTAGATCTCGCTCATTTCTTTTGGTAGAATCAGTTCCAGGTGGCTATGATGCAAGATCTTAATGTACTTTTGTTGTAAGAATTTTGAAAAAATCACTTTAGGACCTTTCATGATGATACCACTCTCTGACAAAATCTCATCATGGTAGGGAAAATAGGTATGCACTTCTACTGGTAAGCAAGATTGCTTTGATGGCCATCCTCGACTGATGAAGAAGCTTAGCTTCTGGGGTATTGGATCTGAAGCTGTGTGAGTTCTGAGCTCACCAAGATGTGCGGAAGAAAAATTTCTCACTTCCATGACCTCAAAATCAAGTTGCTCATTGTTATGCTGTTCTGTGTTTTTTTTTTTTTTTGAGCAATCTGGATAAAGTATCAACAACATAAAGACGTTTGCCTTTTGTTTAGACACGACTGAAATTGTACTTCTGCAATTTGAGCATCATACATTGCAATCTGGCAGGAGCTGAATGCGTAGGCTTTCTGAAGCAGTGACAAAAGGTTGGTGATCTATTTTGATCTGGATAAGTCGACCATAAATATAATCATGGAACATCGAACATACCAACACAATTGCCAAAAGCTCTTTCTCAATCTGGGCATACTGCATCTCAGTCTGGGTAATAGTTCTCAAAGCATAGGTGACTGGTCTACCCTCTTGAAGAATGACTGCACCTAGTCCAAACTTAGAAGCATCACAGGAAAGAATAACTGGTTTGTAAACATCATAGTAGCTGAAAGTTGGTAGACTAGCAATTTTCTGTTTCAAGACATCAGATAAAGTTTGGTGCTGTTCTGATCATGACCAAAGTACATCTTTGCATATCAGCTGTGCTAAGAGAGCTGAATGTTGACTCAAATCTGGAATGAACTTGCCTAGATAGTTTACCATGCCAAGAAAATGCTCTAGGGCTTGAACGTTGTCTGGAGCTGGCATCTCAATAATGGCTGTTTGCTTAGAAATATCTTGTCTTAGGCCTGAACTGGTAAACAAGTGGCCAATATATAACTTTTCATAGACTGAATTTGAACTTCTGAGGATTGAGCTTATGATTCACTTCATGTGCTCTTTCCAGAACTTTCTTGATGTTTCTGTCATGAACAACTTCACCATTGCCTCCTATTAGAATATCATCTACTATAATAGCACATGGATAGCCCCCAAAAATTTGCTCCATTGCACGCTGAAAGACTTCATTGGCAGAATTTATTCCAAATGGCATTCTCAGAAATCTGTATCTTCCAAATGGTGTACTGAAAGTGGTTGATAATGAAGAGTTTCAGTCAAGCAAAATTTTCCAAAATAAACTAGTTGACTCTAGGACAGAAAAAAATGGCATTTGGCATGAAGGCAACAACTTCTTTAAATGTGCATATTGGATGATGAGGCCTTTTTAATGCTTTGTTCAAATCACTTGGATCAGTACATATTCTGATATCATCTGAGCTTTTCTTGTGAGCTGCTACCATGGAGGACACCCATTCAGTAGGTACTTCCACAGGATAAATATCTCCAAGCTGTACCATTCTGTTTAACTCAGCTTTGACTCTGTTCTGCACAGCTACTGGAACTTACTATGCTGATCTGACATCTGGGGTGACCTCTGGGTCTAACTTCAAAGAGCTCACAACTGGTACTTTGCCTAGTTTATCCAGAAAAATATCAGCATATTCAGAAAAAAATAGTTTGGGTGAAATTTGAGCTGTTATCATGCAGGCTTACATGGTGAACTTTTTTACTAAATGAAAGCAGTCCTAGTTTCAAACTGTCTCTGAAGCATAATAATTACTGTATATGTCTCTTGACTACGTAAACCTGCAAGCCATAGTGGGTCCCAGCAAAGAAACATGAAAGCACTACTGAGTCTTTGGTTTGAATCTCTTCATCTCTATAAGCTACAAGCTTTGTGCACTTTGTCAAATCAAGATGTTCTGCAGCTTTTACTCTAGCTCTTTCTTTCTTTCATCCAGAAAAAAGGAGGTCATTGTCCCACTGTACTCATCCCTCATTAGACCCATTATAGAATACAATGCCCCATTTGGTATGTACCTCTCAAGACATCTGCAACAACTAGAACGGCCACAGAAATACCTCACTAAAAGAATCACAGGCCTAAAGCAGATGACCTATGCTAACCACCTTAAAAAACTCCAGCTATACTCTGTCACATATCATCTACTCAGAGGCGATCTCTGCCTAACATACAAGGCCATGTCAAACCCAGAGCTACTGGACATGCTACACTTAAGGAAATCCCACTCCTTCAGAGCCACACGCTCCAGGGATCTAAACCTTGTCATCAAACTAAACAAAACATGCTGGAGGGCTAGGTTCCTGATCCAGAAACTCCCCAGACTCTGGAATAGACTGCCCATACATGTCAAGCAGAGTGCCTCTTTGGCCCTCTTCAAAAGGAATTGTGATGATTGGATGAGAGAAAGGAAATTCACCCCAGGGATCATGTCAATCACCCTGCTAGACAGGGGTCCAGGAAAGTAAATAGTGTGGGAAGAAATAGCCAGGGAATTGTTATGGCTAGGCTTGTATAGGCCCTAGGGCTGATAGCCTAGTACCAGCCTATGAACCTATGAACCTAAATGTTTCTGCTGACATAACATTGCACTTTGACCCAGTATCTGCTTTGAGCTCTACAGGACTCTCAATCCAAACAGTACAAAAGATTTTGTTCTTTGCCCACAAGTCTACTGCATTAACTGTTTCAGCAAGCACAGACACGCCATCAACATAAAAAGTAGGGCCGCAACTGCCTAACTGATCAACTTACCTCTTGGAATGCCCTCTTTTAATAACAGAATGTGCCTTATTTGATTTACAAAATCTTTTGAAATAATTCCATTTATTGCAAGAATGACACTGCTGACCAAAACATAAGCACTTTTCACTTTTGAGCTCATGATTACCACCACAATTACAACAGCTGACTATAAGATTTGCTCTGGGTATTACTCAGTCACCCCTGTGCTGCACTGAGCATGACCGTTTTACAAAGCCTGACTTAGAACTTGCTAGAAAAGCTTGGGGTTTCCCATGGACTACTGCAGGACACATTGTAGCTGCCATGTGCTTGGGACTATTTATTTTAATTAATCATGTGCTGCATACTATCTACATGAGCTTTGTCAATGTGCCTTCCACAATTATTCTCATTTGTAAGCATACTTGTGTGCCTTTGTGTAAGCTTGTATATCTGACAAATCTCATTGGCCTTATTTAAAGTTAAATCACTGTCTTGAAGCAAAATCTTTCTCGTTGTGTCATTGTTAATACCAGACATAAGCCTGTTCTTTATCAGCTCATCTATCTAATCACCAAATCTGCAACTTTTAGCCTTGTTTCTCAAGTTGGTTATATATGCAGCAAAAGTTACACCAGGCTTTTGATCATTTGTGTAAAATGAGTGTTGTTCCATTGTAATATTCATTTGGGGGTTACACATCTGTCTAAATTTACATTTTAAGCACACAGGGTCTTCCCTTGTTTTAGCCGGTACCACAGTGTGCTGTTCTTCCCCCTTCCCTGCAAACACAGCTGGGACATGCACAAATTAATGTTCTCTTTCAATGACCTCTGAACCAGCTAAATTAAGCAGAATAAATGCTCTAGTACATGCATCTTTGTCAGAAAAAGCAGCCTGTATGAAAATATCATATTCCTGCTCAAACACTCTCCAGTACTTTGCAATATTGTTATCAAACACAAGCAGTGTGGGTCTGTGAAATCCTTCTGCTATGCCCATAAAGTACAGCAAAGCACGATGTAATCTTGACCCCTGTAATTATGTATGAGCATACTTGTAATAATATTCAAATGCACAATAAACTTTTGAAATACTGTACCCTGCGAAATATGCTTTGAAATAACTGGATTTTGCTAAAAAAAAAAAAAAAACAAATTGCACTGCAATACTGCACATACTTGCAAACACTTTGGACAATACGGATACTTTGAATACCTTTAGTTAATGAGAAAAAAATGGCACATAGTGAAAAAATGTGGTAATTCTCCCTTTTTTGTATATTTTATGTGATTCAGATATTGTTTCAAACATTTTCGTAATTATTTCAAATGTTTTAATTAATATGGCACAGTTTTGGACATTTCATTTGATAAGAAATTCATTTTGAGAGTTCTAAGTATTTTGTGTTATATTTGTAGTGAAAGAGATCATTTTAAAAAGTTTTAGTACCTGGAACTTGTTTCTGACCTGTTTTGTGAGTTATTTGAGCAGCAGGGATGATCCACTGCTCTATATTCCTCCAACTCTAACTGGTTGCCACATGGCTGTGACTGTGGATCCCATTCTGACACCATGTCACTCATCTTATGTTCATCAAGAAGACAAAGAGGCTTGGGCATTCATTTAAGAATTTTATTATGTACAAAGACATCAGGATGGATGGCAGGAACATTGAACTTAAACAAACTATCTAACTGACTACAAACATGCATGGTCTCACTCTGACTGCTCACTCAAAATGTCACTCTTGCTTGCATATGCTCAGTAGCTTTGCACATGCCTACTGACTGGAAAGCTTCTTAAAGGTATATCACACACACTGCTCTACAGTGACATATTTCCAGTGATGGAAACAAAATCTGTTTTACTTTTGACATAATTCCAACTCAGTGTTCATGTGTCTTGTACAAGTTCTGTATTCCACACTCTGACCATGGATCATATATCAGCACCTAATACAGACTGAATACAAAACAATATGTTAGACTGTCAGGGTGAAATGCCTGTTAAACACTGCATTTTGCACCTGTATATTTCACAATGTATGAGAATCTCCTTTGACAATTCTAAGCAACATATTCAAGGATTTATATAATTATAGCCAGATGCATTCTCTGCAATTAAAGAGATAGCATACCCACTTTGACATCTAGCTATGATTTTTTGAAACTGAGCACTAGCTATCACATTAAAGTCTAGGAAGTAGACCACCTAAGAATAGCCTTCACCACCCTCCACCAAAGACAGTCCTTGCTTCTAGCCAGCTTACTTTTTCAATCCTGCAAAAAATGTCTAGAGGTAATGGGATTAAATCAAAAGTTAGCGAACCTAACATTTTGGGAAACAATTAATAAAATGTATAACTTAATGAAAATAAAACTATTGTAAAACCTCTTACTTTTCAGAGCTTAAACTATAATAAGTACAACTAGACAAAAATAAATAATTAAAAAGTCTGCCTTTTTGTAGTCCTGACTATCCTAACCCCCACCACTACCTCCATGAGATGCAAACAGATAAAGCCTTATCATCCTTCTCCTCCCATAAGACATTTCCAACAGACTCGTGATGTGTGCATCACAGGGATTTAGGTTCATAGGTAGTTACTAGGCCTACACACCTGGGGACCATTGAGGACCTTGTCTAAATTTCCAGTTGCCCCCAAGTGCTATCTGTTTAAATGACTTTCTCAAGGTCATACAGTAAGCAAATGAAGGTTGAGGGAATCAAACCCTGTACAAAAGGAAATACAGCTCACAGCCTTGACCATCTGTGCCAACTGCCAGACTTTGTAGCTAACTACCATATGTTCTCTGTCTATGCCAGAGATGACATCTGGTACATATAGATGTACTACTTGCACTAGAAGAATACTCTGGGTTAGAACTGGACTGGTACTGCTCACAACTGCAAACATTGTATGTTCCATTTCAACTTCTGGTCTTTTACTACTGATTTCATAGGCAGCTGTTGTCCACTCAGGGTACAAACTGCAACTCTGATTTTTCCAGTATAGTTCCTAAAAAGGAGTTACTTAATATGTTCATTTTGTATACTTGCAGACACTCAAGTTTTATATTTCATTATTATTTTTATCTGGACAATGGGATGCAATCAGTTGCCTTATTGCTGTTGCATGAGTGACCTGCATACTTGGATGGTGTTTTTGTTTTTTAGTTTTTCAAGATTCAAAGATTCTAAGATTGAAAGAAACGTTATTGTCATTTAGGAAACACAAGTGCTACCTAAACAAAATTTAGAGTGTCAGCCCTTTTACAGGAGAAAAACAAACACAAAAAGACAGACATGCTAGGTATTAAAGAATAAACAATAAATATACTACAAAACTAAATGTCTAAGTAGTTGACACACATGCTTGTACACTATTTATTACACTGGACATCATTGACTACTAGATAATTAACACATGTAAAGAAAGGTACACTATACACAGAGGTGAGATTGAGGGACATTGCACATAAGGAAGTGACTGGAATTGCACATAAATGAGAATATATTAATTTTAATATGCAATAAATAAATAAATAGAATTACTGTATGAATAAAAAAAGAAAAACAATGAGAGTGTAACAACCTATTATAGTTTTGGTACATCCAGATTTATGTCTGCATTAATGAGTCTTATTGCAGTTGGATAAAAACTGTTCAAGAATCTGGAGGTCCTGCAGCGGATACTCTGTAACCTTCCCCCAGAAGCAAGTTTAGTGAACCAACCATACGCTGGATGAGAAGTGTCTCTCAGTATTTTTCTGGACCTGTTTTTATCAAAGAGCTCCTGTAAGGTAAGAAGACTAGTGCCCCTGATCTGTTTTACTGTTCTTATTATTCTTTGCAGGTACTTCCTTTCGGCCATTGTGCCGTTACCAAACCATACACTGCAGTTGCTGATGATAATACTCTCGATGGCTCCTCTATAGAAGGTAATTAGAGCATTCTTAGAGAGGTTTGCTTTTTTCAGCCTTCTTAGGAAGTGTAGTTGCTGGTGGGCTTTTTTAATTAGCTGCCGTGTGGTTATACTCCCAGAAAGATCTTCTGATATATGTACCCCCAGGAACTTTGTAGTTTGGTCTCTCCACTTCTTCACCATTGATCTTGAGGGGCAGGTTCATGGCAGAGCTATTTCTTAAGTCAATAATAATTTCTTTTGTTTTACTGACATTCAGGCCCATATTGTAGTTATTGCACCATTCAATCAGGGAGTTCACCTCATTCCTATACCCACTCTTGTCATCACCACTTATGAGTCCTACCACTGTGATGTCATCTGCAAATTTGATGATGTGGTTATTGCTAGCTTTCACAGAGCAGTCGTGGGTAAGGATTGTGAACAGTAGTTGAATCAGCACACAGCCCTGTGGTGCACCTGCGTTGATTGTAATACTCCCTGAAGTGCTGTTACCAGTACAGGTCCTTTGTGGTCTTCCAGTTAGGAAATCGAGGATCCAGTTGCATAGTGCTTTATTAATGCCAAGGTTGATTAGCTTTTCTATAAGTTGCATTGGAATCAGCGTATTGAATGCCGAGCTGAAATCAACAAAAGCCTGGCATAGTTGTTCTTCTCTTCAAGATGCTCCAATGTGAGGTGAAGTGCCACTGAAATGGCATCATCAGTTGATCTGTTTGCCTGGTAGGCAAACTGCAGTGGGTCAAAGGACTGGGGTAGCATTGCAGTCAAATGGCTTTTAACCAGTCTTTCAAAGCATTCCATTACATTTGATGTAAGGGCCACTGGCCTGTAATAATTTAGGCAGGTGGGGTTGGCTTTTTTGGTTAGAGGGATTATGTTGGTAACTTTGAAGCATGCTGGCACTTTTTCTTGGACAAGCGAGGTATTGAAGATATTAGTCAGGACTATGCTCAGTTGGTCTGCACAACCTCTCAATACTTTCCCCAGAATATTATCAGGGCCAGCAGCCCTCCTGGGGTTCATTTTCTCAGTTGGTTCTTTACATCCACAGCACTGAAGTTCAATACTGCCTCCTTTTGGTCACTGAGAAGCTTTATAGCCTCCAGGTTGTTTTTCTCTTCAAACCTGCCATAAAATGTGTTTAGATTGTCCAGAAATTCAGTGCTATCATCACACTGAGCTGACTTGGGCTTGTAGTCAGTTAGATGTTGAATGCCATGCCACAGGCTTCTTGAGTCTTTCACATCCTCAAAGCATCCTTGTATCCTCTTTCTATACTCCTGCCTGGCATCCTTGATACCCTTTTTTAGATTAGCCCTTGCCACACTTCACCCCTGCTTATCCTTTGCCCTGAAAGCAGTGTTTCTTGCCCTCAGCAACCCATACACCTTGCTGTTTAGCCATGGATTTTGGTTGGCTCTTACTTTAATATTTTTGATGTTTTCTTGTTGCCTGCATGGCAATACAATATATATGCAGCCATGGTTACATGTGTATCCATTCACAGCATTTTAAAATCATTGTTTTTGTTGTTACACAGACATTACAGAATGCATTCCTATGTACACACAGTTCTCTTGATACAGATACAAACACAACTGACATGCATTCCGTGTCTGATTAGGACTCTAATTTTTTTTCTCATTGGTGTGATCACCTGCAGATAATTTAATTTATATATTCCAGTATCTATGAACCTCATTTGAGTAGAAAGCACACTGGCATTGCATGACTGAGTCTATCATTATAGAAAGGAACCCTGATCCTTGCAATCATAATTCTGCATGGGATGCACTGAGGTGGGCAGCAGAGTCCCACTCTGAATGATGCACCAACTTTTAAACATGTATGGAGACAGATCCTCCTTCAAAACAACTAAACTTCATAACATCTAAGCTCAGAACATTGAGAGCATGACATCTAAAACCTATAAAGTTTAACACTCATAACATCGAATTTCATAACATTGAAACTTTGCATCACAACTTCAAAACCTATAAATCACATGTAAATAACATCCCCTCCACCTAAAACACCACCAAAGTAGTAAACATTCTTTTTATTACATTTATGCAGGGGCCAAGACCCTGCACCCCCCATGTGGGGGCCTTGTCCCCCATACCCCCGTAAATTAAATATAACAACTCTGAGATCGCACTGCAGTGGGGTTAGGAAATTAACTAGATTGCACTACAGTGGGGTTAAGAAGTTAACTTTTTCCCCACTGTAGTACAATCTCAGAGTTGGTATGTTTAATTTACGGAGGGTGCAGGGGAGCAAGGCCCCCTGTATAAACGTAGTACAAAGTGTGTTTACTACTTTGGTGGTGTTTTAGGTGGAGGGGATGTTATTTACATGTGATTTGTAGGTTTTGAAGTTGTGATGCCAAGTTTCAATGTTATAAAATTCGATGTTATGAATTTTAGATGTTATGGGTTTAGATATTTTGTTCTCAGTGTTGTGAGCTTAGATGTTATGACTATTCAATGTTTTGAAGGGGATCCATGGAGGCTCATCTGCACTGTTACCAAGCAACACTTTTGCTTATGGTATGTAGAAAAACATCTGATAATCTGCAGTGCTGTAGCTAGTTCTACAAATACGTGTTATACTCTTCTTTCCCCTTGCCCCTGGTGCACAGAGTCTCTGTTTCATGTCCTGGGTGATTTAACATGCATTTTTTTATTTGCTTCTCAACTGCGTTAGGCAACAGAACAGAAATGTTCCTTTTAAGGGGTAATCTGGGAGCACTGTCTGGTTAAGTGACTTACACAGAGTCACAAAGCAGGCAAATTCTAAAACACCCTACACTACAGGAAGCAGCTTGTTAACAGCTGATAGCCGTAATCCTCTGCACTACCTTCCAGACATTGATGTCATCATCTGTGAATATGTTATTGCATTATTTTGGCTTTCCATAGTGTGTGTGTGTGTGTGTGTGTGTGTGTGTGTGTGTGTGTGTGTGTGTGTGTGTGTGTGTGTGTGTGTGTGTGTGTGTGTGTGTGTGTGTGTGTGTGTGTGTGTGTGTGTGTGTGTGTGTGTGTGTGTGTGTGTGTGTGTGTGTGTTTTATACATAGTGAGTGCCTGTGAGGCTGTGGGATGTTTGTGTGTGTGAAAAATTTAGCCACATTCATATTTTCAATTTTGCAATAGACATGCTTACTGCATTATTATAGGGCATCCTTTACATTATTGTACTGGAAATGTATATGATATTTTATTAGCATCAGAAAACTACAGAACTATTACAAACTGTTTCAAGGAGTCATTGAGGTGAGAAAGTAGACAACGCAAACAAATTCTCACCCAATTTCTCAAATCACCATAGAGAACAACATACGTGAGAATGACTCCTTCTGTAATGATACAAGTGTTGGAAGCCCTCTCCATCTAACATGCAACTACTACATTTTCAAAAATGTTTAACCACAGACTCATCAATAAAGTCCCATCTTTATATGTGGTCTCCTAAAGACTACTGAGAGGCAATCTGTGCCTGGCTTACAAGGCATCCTTGGCCCTGTAAAACAACAAACAAATTGCATTAGAACCACTAGATCCAATGACCTAAATGCTCCTTGTGACCTAAATAGGACATGTTGGAGAGACCAATATGTATCTCAGAGAATTCCAATTTTCATGAATAGTGTGCCCAAACATGTGAAGCAAAGTCTCTCTCTAACCTTATTTAAGCATAACTTGGATGATTGGATGAGAAATTGGAAATTCATCCTTGATCTGGTGCTAGATACATAGATGCAGCCAGTAAATCATGTCATAACCAAAAATCACCTGCTATATAAATGTCTAAAACATAAAACATGTGAATCACATTTAGTTGCACAACTAGGCTTATAAAGGCCCTAGTGTTAATTAGCCTGGTATACACCTATGAACCAAGGGTGCAGCTAGGTATACTCAGTGTACTCAGATGAATACATTTTTCCCGAGCATCTCTTGGAAACTTAAACACTCAAAAAAGAACAGAATGTTTAGAACTGTGCAAATGAATATTTAGAGTACAGAGGCATACAAAAAATGCATTGGCAAAAGGAATACAGCTCTAAAATCAGCTTTTTATGGGAGTAAATGATAATAGTTGAAAATAACGTGTCACCTTCCTATATGTACTGGGGGTAGCACTTTGAGGATTGAATACATTTTTAAAACACTAGGTGTGTGGAGGGGGCAACAACATGAGGTTTGAGTACAGAATGCAGATTTCTGGCTACACCCCTGCTATGAACCTGTGCTAAATCATTCAGTCTATGGAGCTGTCTATATATTGTACTTATGGAAAAGTGCAACATAGATGAACTAATATACAAAATAATTTGTCAAAATGGAAATCATACAGGTCAGACTGGGTATTTATATTAGAAAGGCAAGAGTAAAATATGAACATATTATGACTTAGAGATCCGTCAGCTTATTTAACATTTGAGAGTCCTCAGCTTATTTAATTATTCAGATACCCCTGTCAGTGTGTAGCCTATAGACCATCCCAAATATACCCATGCCAGTGTGTAGCCTATAGACCCCTCCCACAGATACCCATGCCAGTGTGTAGCCTATAGTCCCCTCTCACAGATACCCATGCCAGTGTGTATTCTATAGTCCCCTCCCACAGATACCCATGTCAGTGTGTACCCTATAGCCTGCTCTCAAAGAGACCCATGTGTGTGTGTGTGTGTAGCCTATAGTCCCTTCCCACAGATACCCATGCCAGTATGTATTCTATAGTCCCCTCTCACAGCTACCCATGTCAGTGTGTAGCCTATAGTCCCCTCTCACAGATACCCATGCCAGTGTGTAGCGTATAGTCCCCTCCCACAGATGTCCATGCCAGTGTGCAGATTATAACCCCCTCTCAGAGATACCCATGTGCATGTGTAGCCTATAGTCCCCTCCCACAGATACCCATGCCAGTGTGTAGCCGATAGCCCCCTCCCACAGATACCCATGCCAGTGTATCACCACTGGTTTCTAAAATAAGTAAGAAAAAAATGATAACCTTCAAATTGAAGTTCATACACCGGTTCAACTTCACCTGTACCCTTTGCAACTTAATTGGATCTCCAAGTGGCCCAGTGGAAAAATCTACATCATGTGCTTTTTCTCTGCTTAAGGACCTTGGTCTTTTGCATTCATTATACAGGTTATTTTAAAGAAGCTGTGTCCATCCTACAGAGATCAGCATAAAAATAATGGATGTCATACCTTTTACTTCTATCCATGAAATTGTATGTTTACTCATATAGATATTTACTTACAAACTTACATTTTTTCATCTTGTTAGTCATAATTTTGAACCCAATTACAGAAGAAGCCAAGTGAAAAAATGCTTCAAGGTGTGCTGAAGTAAAGGCTTTAAATGCTTTGTTCTTTTTATTCAATCATGTTGAACAAGGGAACGAATCAGTATAATAAAGGGGTACAAATACTTGAGTATATCTGGATGCATATATATATATATATATATATATATATATATATATATATATATATATATATATATATATATATATAAAATAAGATTATAGAGTACATTAAAACAAGTATGTTTACACAGATACTGTAGTATCATTCTAGTGAGTTCAAAATCATTCTAATGCATTCAGAAACAAAACAGTCTATTAGCCAGTTTAATAAGGATAAATAAAATCAAGTTTTCACATGTGAAATAGAGGAAAATAGAAAACAACGCTCCAGTCTCTTCACCACGTTCCAAAGTTCAGTTCACAGTCACGGTCTAAAGCTATTGCCACAGCACAATGGCAAAGGATACTCTACTAGCCTTTTGACAGAAGACAATGCTCCTGTTCTTTCTTCACCTGTTAGGTAACATTCCTGTTCATCCTCCAGGATTCAACTTATGTTAGCAGTCCTATTCCTCCAAAAGGTTTAGGGATAGGTCTCCACCACCACCACCCTTCACACACCCCACCTCACTCCCACACACAGAGCTTTCCAGAATTCATCCACAGGCCTTCTCTACCTCAAAATCTAGTATCTGGAATGTGCCTTCCTTCCTTAATACTGTCTTAGCCTTAAAGGCATAGTGGTCTTTAAGCTCAGCAGACATTTTTTTGCTAATGAAGAAGGTCTGTATGCCTGAGATACCCCATTCACTTAAAGTCAGATTATGTTTAATTCTAAAGTTTTAGAGCCAGAGAATAAACAGCTAATGACACAAATTAGAGTTCCAGTTCTTCAGTCTGTAAAGCTGCCAGCCTGAATCATTTGTAAACTACCTTCATAGTATGTAGTATTTAATGTTGCTGAGGGCTGATTTGATCACCAGGCACTCTATTTCTGTCAGTGAATAATGTCTCTCAGCATCAATGAGCTGTTTGATGCAACATATGGAATGTTTGTCCCCCTCTACCATCTGTGGCAATACTGCAACAATGTCCATTACAGAGGTGTGGTGTATGCTAGAGCCTATATAGAGAAGTAGGGAGCTGTCAGTATGAGCTCTCGTTTTTGTAGCCATCACTACAACTTAAGTAGAGTCAAGTTAAAATACTTGATTTATGAAAAGTGTGATTTTATTACATTAAGGGGGGGGGGGACTCCAATAAGTTCTAAACCAAAAAAAAAAAAAAAAAAGTGGAAAAAAAAAGCAAAACAGTTTCACAGAATATAGATATAGGACCATACCTCTCAACCTCTTAGTTTCATAGGTTCATAGGTAGGTACTAGGCTATTGGCTCTCAGACTCCACCTCCACTAAATATCCTTCTACCCTGCATCTTCATTCTCCATCCCTACTTCCACACTACCTTCTTGTTATAACATACAGATCCTGTTACTTAATCATGCTGCTTCTCAGCTTGTCCTCTACTCTTCTCCTGTTATGGCCATGACTCTATATAGTTATAACATACAGATTCCGTTACTTAATCATGCTGCTTCTCAGCTTGTCCTCTACTCTTCTCCTGTTATGGCCATGACTCTATATAGTTATAACATACAGATCCCGTTACTTAATCATGCTGCTACTCAGCTTGTCCTCTACTCTTCTCCTGTTACGGACACGACTCTATATAGTTATAACATACAGATCCCTTTACTTAATCATGCTGCTTCTCAGCTTGTCCACTACTCATCTCCTGTTATGGCCACGACTCTATATAGTTATAACATACAGATCCCGCTACTTAATCATGCTGCTACTCAGCTCGTCCTCTACTCTTCTC
This sequence comes from Protopterus annectens, assembly GCF_019279795.1. Classification (NCBI taxonomy): domain Eukaryota; kingdom Metazoa; phylum Chordata; order Ceratodontiformes; family Protopteridae; genus Protopterus; species Protopterus annectens. The sequence continues at coordinate 1,426,132,010 of NC_056737.1, forward strand.
CTGTTATGGCCTCGACTCTATATAGTTATAACATACAGATCCCGTTACTTAATCATGCTGCTACTCAGCTTGTCCTCTACTCTTCTCCTGTTACGGCCACGACTCTATATAGTTATAACATACAGATCCCATTACTTAATCATGCTGCTACTCAGCTTGTCCTCTACTCTTCTCTTGTTACGGCCACGACTCTATATAGTTATAACATGCAGATCCCATTACTTAATCATGCTGCTACTCAGCTTGTCCTCTACTCTTCTCCTGTTACGGCCACGACTCTATATAGTTATAACATACAGATCCCGTTACTTAATCATGCTGCTACTCAGCTTGTCCTCTACTCTTCTCCTGTTACAGCCATGACTCTATATAGTTATAACATACAGATCCCGTTACTTAATCATGCTGCTACTCAGCTTGTCCTCTACTCTTCTCCTGTTACAGCCATGACTCTATACAGTTATAACATACAGATCCCGTTACTTAATCATGCTGCTTCTCAGCTTGTCCTCTATTCTTCTCCTGTTATGGCCATGACTCTATATAGTTATAACATACAGATCCCGTTACTTAATCATGCTGCTTCTCAGCTTGTCCTCTACTCTTCTCCTGTTACGGCCATGACTCTGTATAGTTATAACATACAGATCCCGTTACTTAATCATGCTGCTACTCAGCTTGTCTTCTACTCTTCTCCTGTTATGGCCACGACTCTATATAGTTATAACATACAGATCCCGTTACTTAATCATGCTGCTACTCAGCTTGTCCTCTACTCTTCTCCTGTTATGGTCACGACTCTATATAGTTATAACATACAGATCCCGTTACTTAATCATGCTGCTACTCAGCTTGTCCTCTACTCTTCTCCTGTTATGGCCACGTCTCTATATAGTTATAACATACAGATCCCATTACTTAATCATGCTGCTACTCAGCTTGTCCTCTTCTCTTTTCCTGTTACGGCCACGACTCTATATAGTTATAACATACAGATCCCATTACTTAATCATGCTGCTTCTCAGCTTGTCCCTCTACTCTTCTCCTGTTATGGCCACGACTCTATATAGTTATAACATACAGATCCCATTACTTAATCATGCTGCTACGCAGCTTGTCATCTACTCTTCTCCTGTTACTGCCATGACTCTATAATATTTCTCAGCATCTCTCCAACGCTGTCCCAACCACCTAGCCATATTTCCTCCCTTACGGCCACGATTCTATAATATTTCTCAGCATCTCTCCAATGCTGTCCCAACCACCTAGCCATACCTCTTTCCTCCATTCTCCACACATAGCAGCAAACCTGTTTAATGATGACCCTCACCTTTCCTCCAAATATTGACTAATTAACCCCACTCAACTCAAACCAAAACAAAATTAGGTGGAAAAATACTCTCCAAAAACAAGTATTAATAAATCTCCAATACACTAAAATCCTTCTAGGAGGAGACATTCATCCTAATACTGGCCATACTTCTCACAATAAACATAATGAACATCAAGACAATTCTCTTCCACATGCTACTTTAACCCTATAATGGTCAACCCACAACCTCAGTAATCTAACTTTTGCTGACATAAATGTCAGAAGCATAAGAAATAAAACTGCTGAACTACATGCCTGGATTACCCAACATAAGACTTTTATTCTCACTGTAACTGAAACTTGGCTTAAACCCAGCATAGTAACCAAAACAATGGAAAAACGGAGAAAAAATAAACCAATAATCCACAAACTCCATCTAACAGGATCCAATGAAGGCAGTCCCACAAATTTCACAGTAGTCACATTATTCTGATGAAGTTTCCAGTGATGGAAATGAAAGTGCTTAATCCTTGAAGCATTCGTGTTGTTTGTCGAATAAATATTTAACTATTTGCACCTGCTGCTGTTCGTTTTCTGAGTACAACTCTGGTGACTACTGTGAAATTTGTGGGACTGTCTTCATTGGATCCTGTTAGACAGAGTTTGTGGATTATTAAACCCAGCATAAACAACTCCAAAATTACACCTACCAGCTATAATATCATTTGTACCACCTGTATAAAGAGGAAAGGTGGTGGCATTGCTTTAGTATTTCCCAACAACTACTACATTTCACCCTGCAATAAACCCATACCAAAATTTAGTTCAGCAGAGCTTTTATAACTTCCCTGAAATTAAACAGTTACAAGAAAATAAATATTACTGTTCTTTATATCCCTCCTGGTGACACTACAGTTATACTGGAAGATATCCTATATTGGATATCCATAACATTTCCATCAGAAAAAAATGCTACTAGGTGATGTGAATGCCAGTTGGTTGGATATAAACTCTAACTAGCCTACATCTAGCATGGATGTATTTGGTTTCACACAACTAGTTAATAGCCCCACACATTATAGCAAGACATCAAATTCCCATTAGACTGGATACTAGTATCATACTCTAGCAAATACACCATCTCAGGTACAATGCCTGACTGCCTCAGTGATCATCTCCCATCTATACAGCCAGATATCTCACACATCCATATAAACAGCACATTTATAAAAGAACACGCAACCTTCACAAGTTTAACCCAGAAATGTTCATTACTAACCTTATCATTTATTAACAGGAAATTCTTATGCATTTCTCCATAGATTATGCTGTAAATGAATTCAGTATAACTTTCCTGAATATCCTAAATAGCCTTGCACCTTCTAGAAGGAAGAAACTATAAACAAAAAATGCAAGCTGTCTCTCTAAATGCAGAATACAGAAAAAATATGGAATAGCAGAAATATAAAACACCACAATAGCTTGAAAACTTTACAATGGTCTGAAATTGTACTAAGAAGCAAATTAATAAAGATAAAATACTATAATATAATAACTTTAAGAATAATAGTAAACACAACCCTAAAACATTCTGGACAGCCATTAATGAAATCTTGCATCCTGGCAATTATTTAACTCTTACCCCTCTCCCAATAAATCATAACTCAAAACCATAATACAATGTGTCTCTTATTTCACAGCTAGTATAGCATCTCTAACCAATAATTACCCAACATCTAATCCTAAACTTGCCCAGCATCAACATATCACCACATCCACTTTGACCTTCAAACTTCTGACAACATCCTACATAAAACTAATATTAAACAAATCAAGCAACGCTCTACTTCAAATGATGACCTTCCAAGTGAATACCTTAAAATAGCAGCTGACAGCATTTCTACCCTGTCTCAATCCTTATAAATAGGTCAGTCCAGGAATTCCACATCCCCTCTTTCTCTGGAAAAAATTATTCTTCGTTCATCTACACAAAACATGAAATTCAACAGACATTACTAACTTTGGATCTATAGCAATCATATCCTCTCTCTCAAAAATACTTGAAAAATACATTTGTAAGCAATTGCTAAGCTATCTCCTGCATGAAAACACCCTGTCCTCCACACAACATGGCTTCAATCCTTCCCATAGTACTAACACTGTATTTCTATCCTTCATAGATACTGTAAGCCACATTACTTACTAACACCTTCCACACATCCACAGAACAGGCCTCCCTAATGTAGCAATCAGATGACTTCCCACTCATTTGCACATCTTGCAGTGTAGCACACCTTCAAAAAATTATTCAGGAAGCTTTAACAGCAACTGAAACATGGCTTTGTAACTCACAACTCATGCTCAACTCTAAAAAAAATGAATTACTACTTTTTCTTCCCAGGTTCCTTGCCTATGAAAAAACCTAAATTTAAAGTCCGTGATCTTGATAATACCACCATTGAAGTCTCTTCCCAAAGCAACTTATTAAGAATCATAGTGGATGATAATCTTAAATTTAACCTGCATATACAAAATTGCATATGAAAAACTCATCAAAAACTAAGGATGCTTTATAGTGCTAACTAAAGCTACACTTGTTACTGCTTGTCTCCTCCCCACACTTCTTTATGATGTTCCTGTCCTTACTAATCTTCAGGCATCATGAAAATCAAAACATTTTATTTTATTTTATTTTACATTTGTTGACTGGGATAGTCGGACTGGATGCATGTCCATTTTCAATGGAGGCCCGGGGAGAAAAGCTCCAAGGGTAAGCAGATACAGCATTACGTAATACCAGCATTACATATTACAAACAGACTATTTACAGAGATTACATAAGTAAGCAAGTTAAACAAATTCCACAGGTTAGAGTTAATCCTGAGCGCAAGTCAGGGTTAAATTAAATTACACAGTAAACTGGTTAACAGATTTTTACACATTTTAGAGAGAGTTAGCCAGGCTTGATACATTGACAGTTTTAAATTGACCTAAAGTGGAAAGTAAGGTAATATCATCTGGAAGAGAGTTCCAGGATCTACTTACAGAGTTTGCAAAGAGAGAGTCACTGGCTGTGTTATTAATTTTGCTAGTCTGAATTAGTAGTTTGTTATTGGATTGAAGTGGTCTAGGATTATTATGGGGGTGATAATATTTTTAAGTGCAGGAATATTGTCCGGATTATAGAGGATTTTATAGGCCATAATCAGTTGGTTATACTGGATTAGGCTGGGTAGTTCAAGCCACCCAAGCTGATTTAGATTGATGCAATGATGTGTCCTAAAAGGCAGCCCAGTGGCAAACCTGGCAATGTGGTTGTAGCAAATTGAAAGTTTGTTAAGGACAGTCTTGTTTAAATTCGAGAGCAGAGGGGATGCATACAGAAGGGCTGAAAGAAGGTGAGAGTGAGCTATGGCAATTTTAGCTGGAGGGGTTAGGAAGGCTTTTATTCTGTAAAGTGACCCTAGTTTTTTATTGATGGTTTTGATAGTTTGGTTAACATGTAGGTCGAATTTTAGGTTATTGTCTATGATGACACCTAATAGTTTTGTAGAGGGGTCAGGGGAGATTATTGTGCCATCATTTGAATTTATGGTAAAGGTGAAAGTGGTAGACCTATGTGTTTGTAAAAATAGCAGCATTTTAGTTTTTCTGGGATTTAGGATCAGACAACGTTCAGAAAGTCAGTTTTCTATTGTATTAAAGGTGGTCTGGGTAGCTGACCATAACTCTACTGGAGATGTGGCTGAGCAAATTAGAGTAGAGTCATCAGCATATTGGATACAGCTGACTTTTGGGATGACAGCATAAAGGTCATTAATAAAGATGGAGAACAGCAAGGGCCCTAGTATAGAGCCTTGTGGTACTCCAAGGGTGTTAGGTAGAAGGTTGGAGAGTTTGTTCTGCCAGAGTACAGCCTGCTGTCGACCCTTCAGGTAGGATTTAAACCATTGTTGGGCTCTAGTATCTAGACAGAATGTTTGCAGGGTGTGGATTAAAAGTTGGTGATCAACCATATTGAATGCCTTGGAAAGATCCAAGAAGAGGGCTGAGGATATATAATTATTGTTGCGATTATGGTTTACGGTGTTGGTAAAGGTTAGGAGGGCTGAAGTAGTGCTGTGATGAGGATGGAAGCCATGCTGAGTGTCTGCCATAAGGTGATTCTGGATTAGGTGGTGCATGAGATGTCTATGAATACATTTTTCCATAATCTTTGCAAGCGGAGAGAGTATAACTATTGGCCTATAATTGGAGAATTCAGTAGAGCTGCCTCCTTTGTGAAGTGGGATTACGTATGATATTTTCCAGATGGTGGGAATTTTAGCTTCTACTATGGTTTGACTGATTAGTATTGAGACAGGATAAGCAATAGCATCAACTGATTTTTGTAGGTACTCGGCAGGGAGTTGATCAGCAGAAAGTGTAGTGGGTTTTAATTTTTTGATCAAGGTACGGATAAGTGAAGTGGCGACTGGTTGGAAGCTGAATGTGAGTAGGTTTCTAGGGGTGCTACTTTCAAGACCAGGGGATCTAGGAGGTAGTTGGCTAGCTAGGGCTTGAATTGTCTCAGTAAAGAATCGGTTAAAACTGTCAGAAACATCTTCAGGGGTTTTATCAATAGTAGCAGCAAGGATTGGGGTTGAAGTTTGTCCAGGATGTAGTAGATAATTTAAACCTGCCCAAAACTTCCGAGGGATATTTTGATTTACTGTCTGTAAATTACAGTAGTATTGTTTTTTGTCTTGTAAAATTGATTTTTTGTTTTCATTCCTGGATTGCCTGTATTTAATGTGATCCTGGGGGTCTTTAGAAGAATCCCATAAAGCCTATGCTTTGTTTCTAAGGGTAATTTTGAGTTTAGACTCTTTAGAAAGCCATGGCACAGTTTTTGCCTTGGTTCTCTTTGAACGAACAGGTGCATGCAGATCAAGGATCTCAAGGAATTTGTTGTTAAAGTATGCTACTGCTTTCTCTAAGGGGAGGTATTTTAGAATAGACCAATTACATGAGTTTAGTTCTTGTTGGAATTTGGCAGGGTCAAAGTTTTTATTGTTTCTAACCTTTCTGAGTAAGGGTTGTTGGGAATTAATGGCTTTGTGCTTAATTACATATGTGAGAAGGTGATCGCTTAGGCCATCAAGGAGGGTAACAGAGGTGCACAGTTGGGGGTGACTATTTATGAGTACCCAGTCAAGTATGCTTTCTTTTTTGTTGGGTTTACCTATCCTGGTAGGGGTGGATATAATTTGTGTAAATGCAAGCAGGTTAATATGGGTGGTTGGGGATTCTGAGGAACAGGTGCCCCAGTCTGTGTTAAAGTCTCCAAGTAGTATGTTTTTTTGGGAGGTAGTGACATGATAGCCAGTGCAGGATATCTTCAAGTGTAGATATATTGTTACCTGGGGGAATGTACACACAGATGATATTAATGCATTTATTTTTATTAAGTTGCAATTTGGTGGCAAGAATCTCTGAGTTATTAATCTAAGGTGGTTGTATTATATCTATGGTGACATTCAACTCAGATTTATAGAGTACAGCTACCCCCCCCCCTTCCTCGAAGCACGATCCAGCCTATGTATGTTGTACCCAGGTGGTAACACTTCATTGTCTTTAGTGTTAGGTTTTAACCAGGTTTCAGATAAACAAGAATCTCAGGGGAGTAGACATCCAGAAGTGCATGCAATTCATGTATCTTGTTATTAATGCTTCTAATATTGAGATGACAGGCTAGGAGAGAGTTAGTTGGCCTATTAATTGTAGGTTTGTAGCTTAGATTGCAAGTAGTGGGGGTATGTGTATCTGAAGTGGGTGGGCCAGGGTTGGGGTGAATATCACCACCAAGTATTAGGTTGAGTCTATACTTGGTGGTGAACTTCAGGAATTTCTTTATTAGTTTGTGGTAGTGTTTGGATCTAGAGGTAATGCGCCTGGGGTTGAGATGTTGATAGACTGAACAAGATGTTGGATAGGATCTGGTACTGTAAGTATGGTTGAAGGTGGGAGGATTTACAGCTGAGGTGATAGTATGGCCTTTTGGGACCTGAAATCCTGTGAGAAACTGGTTTTCATACAAGGTAAGGAGGTATATTGCGAACAAGAGGGGTAGTAAAGAGGAGTATATCATTATCTGTGACTCAGCTAGTGAGTTAAGGAACTGTTTTACCTGGTGATGCAACACCTGAAGATAGAGTGGTGAGGTAAAGGTATTGGAAGGGGGATGGGAGAATGCCAGATGAAAGCTAATAGGTGGTATTAAAATGTAGGTAGAAGAATGGGGGTGGGAGGAATTATCCCAGATGAAAGCAGATAGGATCTAGAAAGTGGGGGGAGTGGCTATAGTACTATAAATTTAGAGGTACTGGGGGAGGGAGGGAATTGGGGGCAGGGAGGGGAGCGAAGAGAGCCCAAGCATAGCGTGGGCGAACGTAGCTGGGCTATTGCAGTTTACAAGGTTTCCTAAGGTGTCCTAAAGCTATAAGGTAAGTATTATAGCTGCATTAATATCATCTGTATGTACATTCCCCCAGGTAACTGGGTTGGGAGGGTGGCCTAATGCTTAAGATGTTTGCCTTATAAACACAAGGTGCAGGATTTGAGTCTCACAAGGGATAATTGGCTAGGCTTAAAATGGCTTGCAAGGGCAGTTAGCCTAGTACTAGTCTATGAACCTATGAACCTAATGTAAGAGTCAGTTTACTTAATTTACAGGGGAAGGAGGCAAACACTCGGGTAGAAAAAAAGAGCCCTTTGGCTGACCAAAATGGTGACCTGCTTAATTACACAGCACTGTAAGTGAACGCTTAACAAATGCTTTTTTTATGCAACCTACTCTGCTTAAATGCTGAGAGAAACTGATTGCAGTCCTGTAGACACCGTTTTGTAGGTAACTGCAGAGTTCAATCTACTTAAATGCTGAGAGAAACTGATTGCAGTCCTGTAGACACTGTTTTGTAGGTAACTGTAGAGTTCAATCTGCTTAAATGCTGAGAGAAACTGATTGCAGTCCTGTAGACACCGTTTTGTAGGTAACTGTAGAGTTCAATCTGCTTAAGTGCTGAGAGAAACTGATTGCAGTCCTGTCGACACCATTTTGTATTAACTGTAGAGTTCAATCTGCTTAAATGCTGAAAGAAACTGATTGCAGTCCTGTAGACACCGTTTTGTAGGTAACTGTAGAGTTCAATCTGCTTAAATGCTGAGAGAAACTGATTGCAGTCCTGTAGACACCGTTTTGTAGGTAACTGTAGAGTTCAATCTGTTTAAACTCTTTATACAATCTGCTAAAACATGAGCAATGCTATAACAAAGTTGCTAAATTTGCAGCAAATGCCTATTTCAGCATCCACCACTATATAGCACTAAAAATGCTAAACTGGTTAGAGCCATCTCATCAGCCCATCAGCTAACATATACACAGCTTCTTACCATCTGTAAAATTATTCAGAATCCCTTTGCTTGCCTGGCATTAAATAGCATTATATACAACTATGCTCCTAGTCAGTCATTATGATCCAGTGACCAAAAGCTTCTGTCTCTCCACAAATCTATCAAATGTTCTGGGCATTTTCTGTACTCTTATCATGTTGATAAGGGATGGAACTCCTTATCTGAATTCATCAGCTTGGTACTCTCCCTCCAATGTTTCAAAACTATTCTGAAAAACTTCCTAGCCAAAAGCTGGCTCTGTTCTTGCTCAACACCAGGATAAACTATATCACTAAATGTGAATAAGTACCTCTTCATAACTTACATCTCCTTACTCTCCCTTCTTCACTCACTTCCTTACTTTTATCAGTTTTTTTCCTCTTGCTCTCTTTCTAAATATACCAAAAGCCTGCTTTTCTCTTACTTCATATTGCAATTCCTGTTTGTATTATACCAACTTACCTTTAATTTCTCCATAAACTGGCTAAAATTTCTCAAACTATTAAATTACTGTCAAATAACTTGTATATACTCTTAACCAATGTTTTCAGATTACGTCTTTGGTTGTGTCTTTCGGCTTTTCCCGGTTACGGGTCGCCACAGTGGAACTCCGGTCCGCTAATGACTGGCAGTAGATTTTTACATGCCAAGTTGCCAGCCCTGATGCACAACCTTCAACGAAGGTATGCCCATTCATGCATGTCTCCACGCAGAAGACGCTCTAGCTGAGAATCGAACCAGACAGCATCATACTGTGAGGTGACAACGCTATCACAGCACCACCACCATTTCCAGATTATGTCTAATTTGGTATAATTATTTAACAATATTTTTTTTGTATTGTAAAGACTGTAAAATTGCCTTTCTTAAAATATTTTGTAATTCTTTGGAGCTTTTCTCCCTGGGACTCCACTGAAAATGGACTCCTACCCAGTTAGACTTTCACTGTAATCAAATGTCAATAAATACATACATACATACATTTAGCTTTAGTCCACTATTTGTGGGTGAGAAACCCTCCTGTAGGATTACTGAGTTTTTGTGAGATTTAATGACTACTCCCAGCTTACAGTTATCTGCAAATACAGTCAACAATGAACTACTGATGCTTACTTTGACTTCAGAGAAGCAGACACTAAATAGTTGTAGCCCTAGCACAAAGCACTGTGGGACCACACTAGTGACAAGTGTTTTTGTAGAGGTAACACAACGAGGCTTACATAGTAACACTTGGGTGGCTTGAATTGTAGTGACAGTCTCAAACACACCTGTAGGCCATGGTTTGGTAACTAGGTCAGCTAAGCAATGCTACCTGGTAGCTTCAAGGGGTAACTGGTCAGAGCTGCTAGGATGTGTTCAAATTTAATGAAATTCAAAGTTGAGGTAAATAAGCTGACCTGTATGTTTACAGAAAGAGATTACCCTCAATATCTTTTGAAAAAGTTAGGCAATCAAATTATTATTGATTGAGGGAATAAATATAAATTAGATCTGTTTGATATCTCTATTCCCCCAAAAAACTCTTCCTGAAACAACAGTTACATCAGTTCTATGGTATTACCTTATGGGTCACATTTGAAGGAAATTAAAAAGATACTAGAAAAAAACTGGTGTATTTTCAAAGGTAACCGTGATTTTGTCATTTTTAGGTGATGCACCTAAATTTGTCTTTAAAACAGGCAGAGACTTGGAAAAACTTACTAGAAAACCTTAAAAAGGACCTTTCAAGGTGCAAAGGAACTGGCACAAAGAGATGTGGTGCATGTAACCAGTGTTCTTACATTTTAAACAAGAAAAAGCTCACAGTAGGGTCCCCCACCACAGAAATCTTTTCAAGTGAGAACATTGTACATCTAAGGGGGGGTGATTTATCTTGTTATTTGTGATGGTTGCGGGAATTTCTATACAGGCAAAACTGAAAGACTGTTAAGAAAAAGAATTTATGAACATTTGTATGCTATCAGCAAGAGAAACAACAAAATTAAACTGTTTAAGCATAGTTTATTATGCCCTACTTACAATAGATTTCAGTTTGGTATCTTGGAATCTGTTCCCTCCTCTCCCAGGGTAGTGCATGGGAAACAGAATTATACAGGAGAGAGCTTATATGGTGATGAAGACTTAATGCTACATCACTTCCTAGTTTAAATGAATATACATTTATTACTCCCATTTTAAAAAACAGAGCAGATAAACTTTAACATTATGAACCACCAATTAGCTAGCCTTTTGCAATGCATATATTTATGCCTACTTCCACATTTCATATTTTTCACAAAATTATTTACTTGTTTCCATAGATTATTAACCTGAATTACACACACCATGTTGATTTTGTATGAATTTTAGATGCAATGTTTTTTGATGTATTAAAGCTAATTAACTTTGACTAATTCTTAAATTCTACTGCTTAATTGATGTGACTGATGATTGTTCATTTTGAAACTTGTTTTAATATACAGAATGGAGTTTCTAACTTGTAAGCAATGGCTCTGAAGAAGTCCCAAGGTTCATGTTTTTTTTTTTGTAATACATGGCAATTTTAAGTAAAACTGGAGTTTGTGGCATTATTTATGAAGCTTCTAAGATTCTGCTAAGTGTTGGTAAACCTGCAATTTTATTACTTGTTTGCACAGTTTCTGAAGGTACCAGTTAGCATTGCCTAGCTGACAGAGGTGATTTTCCCTATCATAACATCCTGCATTGTATCTGTGAGCCAGTTTGCAATCCAGCAGGTGCCATAGGGGATTACTCCTAATAAACCCAAATCATAGTACCAACACAGCTCTCCTAAAAGTTATGGATATTATAAATAAAAATAGAAACACAGGCAATCTGGTCTCTGCCTTATTCCAAGACATATCAAATGTATTTGATACAGCAAACTCTAATCCAACAGCTTTCCACTCTGTGCCTCTTCTTCTCCACCCACTCCTGTCTCAGTAGCTACTTGTCTAAAAGGCATCAGGCAGTTAAACGACAACAGGAATACTCTCCTTTACTAGCCATTACAGTGAGAGCATGACAGGGTTCCATGTTAGACCCACTTTTATTTAACATATTTATAAATGACCTTCTAATTATAAATTATAAATGACCACAATTAACTGGGAAAACTATTCATGTACCAACTCCTTCGCTCAACGCTTTCTGGAATTCATAAACTCCAATGCCCTGGATCAACTTATCAACATCCCCACCAGGGCAAAAATATCCTAGATCTAGTCATTATCAACATGAGTGACTGGTGTTCCACACCTGAATTCAATGCCTCATTGGTCTGATCCAACCATAAGCTAATTACCCTAGATATCCACATCCTGCCCCCATCCCCCCATTAAGGAAACTATGGTAAAAAATTTCTCTAAAGCCAAGTTGATGCTTCATAAGACAGAAGTGGTGAACTTCATGACACCCATGCAGATGGACAATACAGTTACGACTACTGAATCCTACACAATTGCACTTTATAAGCACTTACATGAGTGCATGGATCGTGCTATCCCAAACAGAACCAAGACGCTATCCTCCAAAAAAAGGAAGCCAATCTGGTGGTCCCCTGCTATAAACAAACTGTACAACAGAAGGAAGAAACTGTTGCAAAAGAGAGTAAAATCCCATGAGTGGAGGAGCTCCCTGGTCAGCCTCAGTAAGAAGCTGCGATCCCTGATAAAATCCTCCAAAGCTAGTTACGAAAACAAAATCGCCACTGATTCTAAAGAAAACTACAAAGCATTCTATAGCTATGTCAAGAATCTCAATAGCAACACTCAGATCTGCTCTGAGTTACAGCACAATGGCACTAAATATACAGACCTAACTGATATTGCCAACATCTTGGCAGATAGGTTCAGATAATGGTGGGGCGGCTTTTTCAAATGATTTCATACATTCGCCCGAAACTAACAATGGTGAGCCAAACGTCGGGAACAACTTTGAACTTAGGCGTAGCGAGAGGATCTCTAAACAGAATCAACATACTGGTCCAAAAGAGAACAGCCAGGGTTTTCACAGGGGCAACATCAAACAAACCTCTTACAAGGCGAATTCCAATTGGGGTCAGCGTTCACAGCGCAAGAAAGACAATCGACGCAGGAGGTAACTAATGTTGACCAACCAGGACATTTAGTTATTTTGCAAAGTACTAGTTGCAATTTTCATGTATTCAATTTTACTTCTACACCTATTCCACAAGAATTCGTGGAATTGTTAACTAATGGATTTAATTTTGTACCTTGTATGAAGCCGAATTTAGCATGTGTTTTATGTAATTTAAAAATATTTGTACGTAAGATTAATTTAAATGTCATGTTCGGCAATTCTAGTTGTGTGTCATCTGACGAATGTGTTGCAAGTGTATTTAATCCCCCATTGAACAACAATTTGGCATTGTTTGAAAAAATAACTGAAATGTTTTTCAGGGCTTCAATTACAGACTGTTATTGTAGTAAACATAAACATCATGACAATATTTCCAAAAGGGAAAGGGAGCTTATTGAATATATCAAATTACACAATATCCGGGTTATGCAGCCTGATAAAGGTGGTGGTGTTATTTTTATGGATGAAGCAGAATATGATGGTAGGATGTATAAGATGGTTCTATCTTTGAACTATGATAAAGTTTCCCTAAATAAACTTAATCAAGCTTATCAGCGCATTAGGAATTTTTTAAGTGACTTGTTCATTGAAGGAAGCATTTCTTTAGAAAGCTACCATTATTTGACAATGCCAGCAACTTTAATACCTGTTATGTTTGGAGTACCCAAACTCCATAAAAACATGAATGACCCCCCTCTTAGGCCTATTATTGATGGACGCAATTCCATTACTTATACGTGTGCCAAATGGGTGGATGCTAAATTAAAAGATGTATTAAAAACAGAAGTTCCGATATGCTGTGATTCATGGCATGTATTACAATTCTTGAATAATATTCCATTTGATGAAACCTATGGGTTTCTGACTGTGGATATCAAAGACTTATACACAGTCATCCCACAACAACTAGGTTTGGAATGGGTGAGGGACTTTTTACTTATGAAACAAATCTCAGGGCAGGACATTGATTTGATCGTCTCCCTTTTGGATATTGTCCTAAATAATAATTATTTTATGTTTAAAAAAGAATTGTTCCTTCAGAAATCAGGTATTGCTATGGGCTCCCCTTGTGGGGGAAGCTTTGCTAATTCTGTCATGGCATTCTGGGAACATACTTTTTTATTCTCCCACCCATTGTTCAGCAGTTTGGTCATATGGTACACACGATATCAAGATGACATTTTTATTATAATGAAAGGTACACAATTAGATGCTGAGAAATTAGTTGAGAATATGGGTTCCTTTACGTCATTTTTGGAATTCACATTTCAATATCAAGAGCATGGTATTAATTTCCTTGACATCAATTTATACAAGGATGTAGCTCGTAATAGATTCAGAACTACCATATACAGGAAACCTTTTTATAGTAATTCATTTCTACATTTTACTAGCAACCACCCATTTTTTCAAAAAAGAGGGGTGATTAAGGTTCAGTTAGTTAGAGCATCTAGAATGTGTTCTAATGACGACGATTTTCATAAAGAATGCCACATGTTAGGAGAGATGTTCTCTAACTGTGGTTATCCATCTACGTTGATTCAAGCTTTAACTACTGAAATTTCACATAAAAGATCTGAGGGATCTTTGGGTCCTATTTTATCTACAGGTTATATATACAACAACATAATGAACTCATCTGATGTTATTCATATACAAACAACGTCTACTGTGCCAAGGAATAGTCAAAGTTATGTTACTAGTTTTATCACACAGTTTGATGACGTGTCTTTTCAACTTAAGGAGATATTAAATACTAACTGGGACCTTATTTTGCAAGACCAAGGTCTTAGTAAAATTCTTGGTCCAAAACCAGTAATGGTTTTATAAAAGTTGTTTCTCTAAAAACACTATTTGAACTACCGCGTGGAGCATATAAAACCAAGAAGGGTATGTTCAAATGCGGTAGGTGTAAGTACTGCAAATATATTCAGACAGGGTCCTGTTTTTATATTAAAGGTTCCAGATATTTTATACATGACAAATATAACTGTGAAAGTCAGAGCGTTGTTTACTTGGCCTCATGTCAGTCGTGCCCAGTATTTTATCTGGGCAAGACGGAACACCAACTTAAACAACGCATCTATGAGCATATTTATGCTATATCCAAAGGCACAGTTACTAATGCCTTAGCCGAGCATATTAATGATTTCAATACACACAGTTTTCTATTTACTGTGGTGCAACAAATATTTAGGAATCCAAGAGGTGGTCCTTGGCATTTGAAATTAGAGGAACAAGAACTATTATGGCAATTGAAAACAAATGCTTACATCTATCTCGGAATCAATGATGCTTCCTCTATCAAATGTTTGCTTAGGTTGAAAGCCTTGAAACGTTAGTATTTTTGATGTTTAACAGACAATGTCCATTAATTTTAAATTGAGAATATTCAGGGTTTTATTTGTTTATGGTGCTGTAAGGTAGTTTTTAACAAAAGCCGCTGTAATGGCAAGATGTTTTTGATAGAAACTGTCGAAATGGCAAGGTGGCTTCATTTTTAATTGTATTATATTAATTGTATAATTGTATTATTGGTTTAATTATATAATGTGATTACGTGGTATGTTGATTTGTCGGAAGAAGTGCACTCATGAGAAGTGCATGAAAGCGCTTACAATAAACTTTTCAGTTGACTCGTGGACTTTTGTCTAGCGGATTTTCTTCTATTCTGTTTATCTTGTTTGTGGTTTTGTTTGTTTTTACATGGCTGAAAGTAGTGGCAATCCGCTGTCCCAGTCCATGTTTGTTTCGAGTCCTAACAGTTCGGGAGCCTCTAATTGGGAGGCTGATTCTATTGGTAACCTTACAGGACTAATCCAGTTATTAACTCAAAGAGTCGATGACCTGGCAAGGAGAATATCCGACCAGGGGAAAGATGTGGCAGCAGTCGTTTGACCCAAGCCGGAGTTATTTTTAACACTAGTCAGCTTGGTCCATCTGTTTCCTGTCCGGCACAGTCTGTTTCAATTCCATTTACACCGGGTGATGCACTTTTGGTGTCTGCAGAATCAGTTGACAATAATGCCAATAACCAACAAGTTTTAGCTAAGAATAACGCAACTAACCAGAATGTTAATGTAGCAGGTAACTACATCAATTCTTTGCCGAAATTAGGAGATTTTATTAATATGCTGAATAACATTTTCTGTCCTGATGCTTTTTCTCTACCTAATGAGCGCCAGGAAGATATTAATAACATCGTTTGGAGGCTTAAACAATTTGATAACATTCTGTTGAAATACAAAAAACTACAAGTCGAGGTTTTATATTTTCAAGAATGTATCAGACGAAAAATAGTTCCTAAAGGCCTACGCCAATGGAAGTATCCATCGGGCGTAGTAAAAAATTCAGAGTTTCATCATCAACTTATTCAATTTTGCAATAAACAAGGTCTTGATTTTTTGGAATTACTCATCATTCAATATAATAAACAAATGACCGAGATGAAGCATCAATTAGATGTGTTGGACAATGACATTATTTCTGACCTCGATTTTGGATGGTAAGAATATGACTATAAGAGAATTTTCTCTAGCATTGACTCCCTTTTAGCCAAAATTTTCGAAACCAAGAAACGTAAAATTAATCGTGATAAGCTCGCTTATGACCAGCATCGAGCTTATCCAGATCCACCATCTAAACAGTTAGACACCGTTCAGAGTTCATCAACAGCATCAGGTATCATAGCAACAGATAATGGTGGGCGGCTTTTTCAGATGATTTCATACATTCGCCCGAAACTAACAATGGTGAGCCAAACGTCGGGAACAACTTTGAACCTAGGCGTAGCGAGAGGATCTCTAAACAGAATCAACATACTGGTCCAAAAGAGAACACCCAGGGTTTTCACAGGGGCAACATCAAACAAACCTCCTACAAGGCAAATTTTAATTGGGGTCAGCTTTCACAGCGCAAGAACAACAATTGACACAGGAGGTAACTAATGCTGACCAAACAGGACATTTAGTTATTTTGCAAAGTACTAGTTGCGATTTTAATGTATTCAATTTTACTTCTACTCCTATTCCACAAGAATTAGTGGAATTGTTAACTAAAGGATTTAATTTTGTACCTTGTATGAAGCCAAATTTAGCACGTGTTTTATGTGATTTAAAAATATTTGTTCGTAAGATGAATTTAAATGTCATGTTCGGCAATTCTAGTTGTGTGTCATCTGACGAACGTGTTGCAAGTGTATTTAATCCCCCATTGAACAACAATTTGGCATTGTTTGAAAAAATAACTCTAATGTTTTTCAGGGCTTCAATTACAGACTATTATTGTAGTAAACATAAACATCATGATAATATTTCCAAAACGGAAAGGGAGCTTATTGAATATATCAAATTACACAATATCCGGGTTATGCAGCCTGATAAAGGCGGTGGTGTTATTTTTATGGATGAAGCAGAATATGATGGTAGGATGTATAAGATGCTTCTATCTTTGAACTATGATAAAGTTTCCCTAAATGAACTTAATTAAGCTTATTAGCCCATTAGGAATTTTTTAAGTGACTTGTTCATCAAAGGAAGCATTTCTTTAGAAAGCTACCATTATTTGAAAATACCAGCACCTTTAATACCTGTTATTTTTGGAGTACCCAAACTCCATAAAAACATGAATGACCCCCCTCTTAGACCTATTATTGATGGACGCAATTCCATCACTTATGCGTGTGCCAAATGGGTGGATGCTAAATTAAAAGATGTATTAAAAACAGAAGTTCAGATATACCATGATTCATGGCATGTATTACAATTCTTGAATAATATTCCGTTTGATGAAACCTATGGGTTTCTGACTGTGGATATCAAAGACTTATACACAGTCATCCCACAACAACTAGGTTTGGAATGGGTGAGGGACTTTTTACTTATGAAACAAATCTCAGGGCAAGACATTGGTTTGATCATCTCCCTTTTGGATATTGTCCTAAGTAATAATTATTTTATGTTTAAAAAAGAATTGTTCCTTCAGAAATCAGATATTGCTATGGGCTCCCCTTGTGGGGCAGCTTTGCCAATTCTGTCATGGCATTCTGGGAACATACATTTTTATTCTTCCACCCATTGTTCAGCAGTTTGGTCGTATGGTACACATGATATCAAGATGACATTTTTATTATAATGAAAGGTACACAATTAGATGCTGAGAAATTAGTTGAGAATATGGGTTCCTTTACGTCATTTTTGGAATTCACATTTCAATATCAAGAGCATGGTATTAATTTCCTTGACATCAATTTATACAAGGATGTAGCTCGTAATAGATTCAGAACTACCATATACAGGAAACCTTTTTATAGTAATTCATTTCTACATTTTACTAGCAACCACCCATTTTTTCAAAAAAGAGGGGTGATTAAAGGTCAATTAGTTAGAGCATCTAGAATGTGTTCTAATGATGACGATTTTCATAAAGAATGCCACATGTTAGGAGAGATGTTCTCTAACCATGGTTATCCATCTACGTTGATTCAAGCTTTAACTATTGAAATTTCACGTAAAAGATCTGAGGGGTCTTTGGGTCCTATTTTAACTACAGGTTATATATACAACAACATAATGAACTCATCTGACGTTATTCATATACAAACAACGTCTACTGTGACAAGGAATAGTCAAACTTATGTTACTAGTTTTATCACACAGTTTGATGACGTGTCTTTTCAACTTAAGGAGATATTAAATACTAACTGGGACCTTATTTTGCAAGACCAAGGTCTTAGTAAAACTCTTGGTCCAAAACCAGTAATGTTTTTTAAAAAAGGTGTTTCTCTAAAAACACTATTTGAACTACTGCGTGGACCATATAAGACCAAGAAGGGTATGTTCAAATGCTGTAGGTGTAAGTACTGCAAATATATTCAGACAGGGTCCTGTTTGTATAGTAAAGGTTCCAGATATTTAATACATGACAAATATAACTGTGAAAGTCAGGGCGTTGTTTACTTGGCCTCATGTCAGTCATGCCCGGTATTTTATTTGGGCAAGATGGAACGCCAACTTAAACAACGCATCTATGAGCATATTTATGCTATATCCAAAGGCACAGTTACTAATGCCTTAGCCAGGCATATTAATGATTTCAATACATACAGTTTTCTATTTACTGTGGTGCAACAAGTATTTAGGAATCCAAGAGGTGGTCCTTGGCATTTGAAATTAGAGGAACAAGAACTATTATGGCAATTGAAAACAAATGCTTACGTCTATCCCGGAATCAATGATGCTTCCTCTATCAAATGTTTGCTTAGTTTGAAAGCCTTGAAACATTAGTATTTTTGATGTTCAACAGACAATGTCCATTAATTTTAAATTGAGAATGTTCAGGGTTTTATTTGTTTATAGTGCTGTAAGGTAGTTTTTAACAAAAGCCGTTGTAATGGCAAGATGTTTTTGATAGAAACTGTCGTAATGGCAAGGTAGCTTCATTTTTAATTGTATTATATTAATTGTATAATTGTATTATCGGTTTAATTATATAATGTGGTTACGTGGCATGTTGATTTGTCTGAAGAAGTGCACTCATGAGAAGTGCATGAAAGCGCTTACAATAAACTTTTCAGTTGACTTGTGGACTTTGGTCTAGCGTATTTCCTTCTATTCTGTTTATCAGATAGGTTCAGTGCTAACTTTACCCCCCTCTCACCCCCTAAAGAGCCCATCTCTATACTGGAAGAATGCAAAGTTCCTTTAATCACGGCTGCGCAGGTAAAAAACACACTCTCCAAAGCCAAAAATACAGCATCCATGGGACCAGACAACATCACAGGCTGTGTTCTACACAAAATACAGAATGAACTGGCACCCCAACTAAGTACCATGTTCAATCATAGCCTCACCTCAGGCTTTGTGCCTGCAGAATGGCACACAGCGATGGTTATCCCACTCCACAAGGGGGAGCCACCACAGACCCTGGGAACTACCGCCCCATTAGCCTGACGAGCCTGGTCTGCAAGGCCATGAAATGTATCATCATGGAACTTATAAAAAAAGACATTGGTAATCCCCAAACTCTGGACCCCACTCAGTTTGGGTTTGTAAAAGGCGGATCATGTCTCCTAAACCTGATAGACTTATTTGAAGAAGTCGCCAAAGCCGTAGACAAGGGTAAGGTGGTTCACACAGCCTATCTAGATCTTGCCAAGGCTTTCAACACCATTCCCCATTCTGTAATTATAGATAAACTCACTAAACTAGGTATAAATCCCTATGTCACAAGATGGGTTGCCAACTGGCTCACTGACAGAACCCACACTGTGAAAGTAGCAGACTCCAAATCCGACTTCAGACCAATGACAAGTGGCGTACCACAGGGTTCAGTCCTGGGTCCTCTTCTGTTTGTTATCTACTTCTCTTAAGTACAGGCTAACACAGAAGGTCTTTGGCTAATAAAGTTCGCAGATGACTGCAAACTAGGAGCCATAATTAAAACTCCTAATGATGTGGACTTCCTACAAAAGGGCCTCACTGAGACAGATGCCTGGTGTCAAAGCCATGGCCTCAAGCTCAATGCCAAAAAGTGCATTGCCATCCCCTTTGGTAAAAACTCTGTACCCATGAACTACAACATAGGTGGTAGTATACTTAACACCGAAAGTGTGATAAGAGACCTTGGGACACAGGTGGACAGTAGTCTCTCCTTTAATAATCACATCGCCACAGTAATCAGGAAATCCTTCTATGTGGCACACCTCATCACAAAAGGTTTCTCATCCAGAAAAAAAGAGGTCATTGTTCCCCTCTACTCATCACTCATTAGACCCATTATAGAGTACAACGTCCCTTTTGGCATGTACCTCACAAGACATCTACAACAACTGGAAAGGCCGCAGAAATACCTGACAAAGTGGATTACCGACCTCAAACAGATGCCTTATGCAGACTATCTCAAAAAACTCCAGCTTTACTCCATCGCATATCACCTACTCAGAGGTGACCTCTGCCTAACATACAAAGCTATGTCAAACCCAGATCTGTTGGACATGCTCAACTTAAAGAAATCCCAATCCCTCTGAGCTACACGCTCTAGGGACCTAAACCTTGTCACCACAATAAGCAGAACATGCCGGAGGGATAGATTCCTGTCCCAGAGACTTCCCATACTCTGGAATAAACTATCTATCTATATCAAACATAGCTCCTCATTAGCACTCTTCCAAGAAAAATCTTGATGATTGGATGAGAAATAGGAAATTCACCCCGGGGATCACCTCTGTGGCTCTGCTCAACAGTGCCACAGGAAAATAATTTTTTTGGGTGGCAAAAGTCAGGGTACCTTTTTGGCTGGGCTTGTATAGGCCCCAGGGCCAATAGCCTAGTGCCTACCTATGAACCTATAACTGCAGCAAAACATGCTACACTAGTACAGAATGCAGTCGATCTGACCCTGATCTGTGCCCTAACCTCTGGAAATGACATAAACTAACCTGAGTCCTTCTCATCTATAGAAATGCGGTTAGACAATTCACATCTAGTGCTAAATCTCCCCCAAAGCAAAACTTTTACTATTCACTTGTAAAACACAAACTCACAGTACAACCTCAGTTAGCATCACCTCACTAAACAATGCAATAATCAAGCAAGTATAATATGTTAAACTCTTCAAAGTTACAATAAATAATAACACGCAGTTCGACATCCACTTCCAAACAGTTATCAAGAAAATGCACCAAAGTCTGGCTTATTGTATAGAACAAAATCCTTCTTAAATGACGGGGCAAAACAAACTTTAGTGAAAACCAACCTCCTGCACCCTGTATGATATGCCTCCCCACTCTTCTCATACTTATAATCCAGCACATTACAGAAACTCGAACAATATTATGATAAAATAGTTAGATCTGTGACTAATAACCACTATAAAATGCATCATTGCATGGCTTTCAGACATCTCAAATGGATAAAATCCTAATCATCTGCAACTCAAACAACTCTTACTAACCTATGCCCTAATTTTTGATCCTTATAAATATCCAATACTTAAAGGTATCCTTCAATTTAACTACCCAGAGCAATCCACTCTAAAGATAAACTACTTCTCAACATCACAAAATCACAAAACTCAGCATGAGACACGCTATACTCCTGTTCTATAACCAATCTATGGAATATCCTCTAACAACCCTTAAAGAGATGGCGAACTGTTGCATTTTCAAAATAAAAGAATACTTCACAACAAATTGGATTTGTAATCGCATATCTCTGGGCTAGTGACACTACTTCACCTAATACATCTGCAATATCTCCTCTACAGTTTTCCATCTTTTAAATACTTCTGGACATATTGAGCACCTTAATCACTCCTTATTCTAATCACAATTTACATGCATCTGAGTATTTTAATTTTGTCTAATGTATAAATAATCAAACAATTGTATCCCAGCTGAGTATGAATCAATCAATTGTATTTCCTTGTATTACAATGTCAGTGTAAATGATGGAGCTTTTCTCCCTGGGACTCCACTGAAAAGAGATCATCATGTACAGTCAGACTTCCCTGGTAATCAAATGTAAAATAAAATAAAATAAATACATTTAGCAAACGTTTCAACAATAGAGCATTGTGTGAAAGGCTTTGGTGAAGTCAAAGTAGGCAGTATGCTCTGCCTTCTCTTCATCCATTGCTTTTGTGACATTTCGAAAAAGTCCACTCAGATAAAAATCCTGCCTTTGACAAAACCAAACTGGGATGGGTCCAATGTTTATTGATTAGTTCTATGATACATCTTCATATGGCTTTACATATAAAGCTGGTCAGACATATGGGTTGTTTGGATTCTTGAAAGGTCCTCCCTTGTACATTGATATGACTGTTTCTATCCTGCATGCACTTGGTACAAAATAAATTTGGAAGCTGAGCTTGAACAGTGTTGGTAGGGACATGAATAAGTTGTGCTTCATGCTACTCAGGATTCTTCCTGGGATCTTGTCAGGGCCCATAGTTGCCATATTTTTGGCTTTTGAGAGCACCTCCAAGAGTTGGTCCTGTGTGATAACTGGGAGTATATGTGGATTTCTGCTATTTCTTGAAAGATTATAGAGAGTTACACAGAGGGGATGTTTGAGCTAAACTTAGTTAGTAGATTTGCTATATTCACAGCTTCAGTATAGGTCCTGCCATTTATAATCAACTCAGTACACTGCTGCGTATTTCTCTTCAGGTTGTAGACATAACTAAACAAGTCCTTGTGGTGGCTGTTGAGCTGGGTAGCTTTTTTCAAGTATTTGGTCTTGGTAGTTTTAATTAGCTTCCCAAGTTGTTTGTTTAATTTAATAATCATATGCATATTCTGCACAGTGTTGCACTTCTTCCAGTTGTTATAAAATGTATTTCTGTTATGATTCCACCAGGGCAGTTTGTTTTGATGGGTTGCCCAATGCAGCTGCTTCCATGCATGTAGGTATAAGCTGGTGGTGAATGTTTCTGCATAAACAGTACAGCTTGCTGGCTTTGAGTGGGGTTTTAAACTAACCAGGATATCACTTTGAAGTAGAAAGCTTGCTTGGAGACATTTCCAAAAATTCCAGGATCTGAGAAAGTCTCAGGTTTTAATTTTATTTTTATGGAGATGCTGTGTGTTCAGACCTGATGAGTGAGGATATTAGACTAGGGATTGAGCATAATTCAACCATAGTAGTGAGGATAAGGTCACAGATGTTATATACCCTCATACCTACTTTTCAAGTTGCTCTATGGCATTTAATAGCCATATAGTTGAAGTATTCTATGAATACTGTATTAGATTTAATGCTAAGTGAGTCTAGTTCATTTAATTAAATGATATGATATGATAAGCTATGATATATGATATGATATTCCTGGGTCATAGATGAAGTTGCAAACCTCACCAAGATACTGTAAGGGACTTTGCTGATGGTGAGTTGAACATGAAGAATCTCAAGGCCATCATGCTGCTGAACCAGCTTTGATGTGAGTTATTTCTGGATGAAGACTGAGACACGTCCACCTTTCCTTCCTTCTTGTATAGCAGCTGTTCTATATGTATGAAAGGCATTGTAGTCCTGCACTCCTCCAGACTGCTGTCCAATGATTTGAGCCATGTCTTGGTCACTATACAGATGTTTATACCCTCCAAAGGGAAGAGAGATTGCAGTGAGTAGAGTTTTTTTGTTTGGCCTCCTAGTATTGGTCAATAGTAGCTTTATATTCTCCTGCACTGGAAGGTTGTTCCAACTGGCATTGCCTAAAAAGGCACTATGGGGGGTTGGATCATGCTTTAGCCAATATACAAAATCGTATACAGAACAGGTATATATCATACCTGTTGAACAACTTGGTATCCCCACCATTTCTTCTTGTGCTGAAGGATATTGTATCCCCTTTGAATGATACCAAGAGCTAAACCAGTTATTGAAGTCAATTAGTCTGTGCTCAAGTTTTGATATCATCCTTGGAGAAAGCAGAATGTTACTCATTGCTAGGCTCATACCTGCCTTGGACCCATAGTCTGAGAGCTCCATCATGTCTCCCTTCATATAGTCCCAGGAGGTACATCTCTAGCCATTTACACCTACATTTACCATTTCAGATTCATAATGAAATTTTCAAGGACTTGAGTTCACGTGTGATCTGATGAATCCTGGCACCAGACAAGAAACTGACCATCATCACTTCCTTACTCATCCTGGAAAGTGGTGTATAAACATTTCTAAATATGGTATCAACTATAACTAGAATATCTGAATGGGTGGATGCCTGCCTTATCAGCTTTACATCTGAGAAAATATGACCCCAGTTACTAGGCGATGTGTGAGTCCTTTACCCATGTTCCAGGCCTGGAAAGTTGCTGTCGTTCTCCTACTTTTGACATAATGTTAGAGTCTTCTTGGGTGCTGCTCGAAAAGCTTTATTTTATACAAACACATCACAACAGAAGTTTACTGACTTTAACTTAAGTAACTTATATACAAACTAACAACTGCAGTCATGCATGCTCTCACTCTGGCTGCTCTAACAAAATGGCACTAGGGATTGCATGTGTCTGGAATTTATACGTGCATGTACAGCCTTGATGTGCTTCTTAAAGATACAGTGCACATCACTTGCACTTTGATCTACATCCTCCCTCTTTGAGAAATAGATCATACAATGTTATGAGTCTATTTGGCATGCAGAAATCACAGGTAATTTTTTTGTCATGCATCATGCAATACTAAGTACACATATATATGCAATCAAGTCCAAGTTGGTGCTTTTTCACACTTGGCCTTGATATTCATCCATATTTTGTGACATAAAACAGGGAATTAGATTTAGCAACTGGAATTGTCTTTGCAAAATGTTTGACCTTTAGAAAATTCAGAAAATTTTCTGGAATGGAGTCAGAATTTTGAACACATTCTGGTATGGGAACAGTGTCTGATTCACTCTTAGATTTGAAGTCTGCATCACAGAAACAATATTGTGATGTGATGATGATTCTGGTACAGTAAGAAGATGTCTACGGTTCCTCTTATACTTCACACCCTCTGAGTATACCAGGTAGGATCTTGGCTTGGCACAGATGCCTGTATTCTGTCCTATTCAATCAAAACCATTCATTGTCTAGATTCGTACTGTCACTCCTTCCCTCAATAGATGAAGTAATCTGCTCAATCAGTCATAACTAGTTTTCAGGATATTATACTTCTTAAATAATTGAGCCTTGATGGTTTAGACTTCAATAAACTGGAAGTAATGGGTAGTGTAGTTCTAGTTTGCCTTGAAAGGAGTCTTTGAGCAGGTGTGCCAAGAATATTGTCACAGGGTATGTTTCTGAGATTAAGCGAATTTAAGAACACATCGGTATTATCATGCTTTGACCTTTCAAGTAATTGCTTTGCACTCTGCCCTGCACGTTCAGCTAGACCATTGGACTGAGGATATTCAAGACTACTAGTGACATGTACAAAGTCCCATTCTTTTGCAAATTTCTGAAACAACTGGCTAGTAAATGGAATAACATTGTCAGAAAGAACTTTGTGTGGACTACCATGAACTGAGAAATGATGTTTCAACTTAGTAATAACAGCAGTGGATGTTAGGTTTGGTAGTAGATCAATCTCAAACCAATTTGAATAAAAGTCTACTAAAGCCAAGTAGTGCTGATTGTTCCACTCAAAGATATCAGTTGCAATGGTTGACCAAGGTAGATCAGGAAATGGACTTGGTTGAAGTGCTTCTTTTTGCAAATGAGGTCTAGTACTATTGCATACTGAACAAGAAGAAAGGACGTTATCAATGTCTTTTTGTAATGAAGGACAAAATACTAATTATCTCGTTCTTCTCTTAGTGGATGTGGATCCTGGGTGACCACGACGCAAAATCTGGATATACTCTTGTTGTACGGAAGCAGGAACAACAATTTTTGGACCTTTGGAAATAATGTCATTTTCCATCAACAATTCATCTCTGTAAGGAAAATAGGTTTGCACTTCAGATGGTACACTAGATTGCTTTAACAGCCATCCAACATTAATGTAATGACTGAGCTTCTGTAAAATTGGATTAGTCTGAGTGTGATCTCTTAATTCATCAAGTCTAGTGGTAGAAAAATTATGCACTGAAATCACATCAAAGTCAAAATTTTCTGAGTAAAGCTGTTCTGTGGTATTTCTGAGTGATCTGGATAAGGCATCAGCCAGAAAGAGCAATTTGCCTTTCATGTAGACCATTTTAAAATTGTACTTTTGCAATTTGAGCATCATTCTTTGTAATCTTGCTGCAGCGGAATGCATAGTCTTTTTTAGAATAGTAACTAGAGGTCAGTGGTCAGTTTCAATCTGAATAGCTCAACCATAAATATAATCATGAAATGTGGAACATGCAAATACTATTGCCAAAAGCTCCTTCTCAATTTGAGCATACTGCATCTCAGTTAGGGTAAGTGTTCTAGATGCATAGGCTACTGGTCTCCCCTCTTGAAGTATAACTGGGCCAAGACCAAATTTTGAAGCATTACATGAAAGAGTAACTGGTTTGTTCACATCATAGTATCTTAATGTAGGTGGTGTGGCAATTTTCTACTTAAGGTCTTCAAATTCCTTTTGGTTCTGTTCCAGCCATGGCCAAGCAACATTTTGGTGCATTAGCTCTCATAAAGGTGCTGTCAACTCACTGAAGTCTGGTAAAAACTTCCCTAAATAGTTGACCATGCCCAGGAAATGTTGTAGAGCTTGTACATTATCTGGTGCTGACCTCTGAAGACAAGCTGTTTGCTTGGTCAAGTCTGGTCTCAAGCCTGTACTCATGAACAAATGACCTATGTATGTAACTTCTGGATGTCTGAATCTGCACTTCAGAGGACTGAGCTTCAAGTTTACTTCACGTGCGCTCTCTAGAACTTTCTTTGTTTCTGTCATGCTCTGCTTCAACATTGCCTCCAACTGATAAATCATCTACTATTATGGCACAAGGATAACCTGAAAAAATTTGCTACATTGCACACTGAAAGACTTCACTTGCAGACTTTATTCCAAATGGCATCCTTAGGAATCTGTATCTGCCAAACTGAGTAGCAAAAGTAGTTAGAAATGAAGATTTGCGATCAAGCATCGTGCATCAGATGGTACGGTCTCTTTAATGTTTTGTTCAGATCTCTTGGGTCAATACATATTCTGATTTTGTGTGAGCCTTTTTTATAAGCTGCTACCATGGACAACACACATTCAGTTGGTTCTGTGATTGGACAAATCACACCTTGCAGCATCATTTTATTCAACTGAGACTTAACTTTATCCTGCATAGCTATCGGACCTCTTCTTGCTGGTCTGACTACTGGAGTGACCTCTGGGTCTAACTTCATGGAATACACAACTGGAGGTTTGCCTAACTTGTCATCACAAACATCAGCATATTCTGAGAAAATGGCTTCTGAAAAATTAGAACTTTGAAATGCACTTACATGATGAATTTTAGTAAAAGAAAGCAGATTCACTCTCAAACTATTTTTGAGACCCAATAAAGATTGCACTGGTCTTTGGAATGCATAGAATAACAAGTTGCAACAGTTCTTGGCCAAATAACATGAAAGCATCACTGAACCTT
Organism: Protopterus annectens; assembly: GCF_019279795.1. Lineage (NCBI taxonomy): Eukaryota > Metazoa > Chordata > Ceratodontiformes > Protopteridae > Protopterus > Protopterus annectens. The sequence goes on from NC_056737.1 coordinate 1,426,159,911, forward strand.
CGGTTTGAATTTCTTCACCTCCATAAGCAACAAGTTTCGCACTACTGGCTACACTGAATTGTTCGTTAGTTCTCACTTTAGCAAATGTGTCTGCCGATATAACATTACACTTTGAACCTGTGTCTACTTTAAGCTCTGTGGATTTTCCATTAATCTGGACAATACAAAACACTTTGCTCCTTGTTAATAAATTCACTGCATCAAATCTTTCATCAAGCACTGATAAACCATCTACATGACTGCTTCGGCTGTACTTGATCTACTTGCTTTTCTGTGTGACCTTTCTTTACAACTATGTGAGGCTTATTTGATTTGCAAAACTTTTGGAAGTGGTCTCATTTTTTACACTTATGATATTGCTGGCCAAATGCTAAGCACTTCTCTTTTAGACTCATAATTTGCACCACAACTGCAACAGTTAACAATAAAGCTAGATTTGGGTTTTACTGAATTATGCTTGTACTACAATGAGCTGGGGCAAGCTCCCTTCTTAGAGTTTGCTAGAAATCTACGTCTTCCCTGGAAACCCTATAGCTGCCATGTGCTTGTGCCTGCTTTTGTTTGCTCTTGTCACTCACAAGCATGCTTGTGTGTTTTTCTGTCACCTCATGGATTTGACAAATCTCTGTGGCTTTCCTCAATGTTAAATAACTGTCACGAAGTAAAATCCTTCTCACAGCAGCACTATTAATACCACACACAAGCCTGTCCTTTATCAACTCATCTTTTAAGTCACTAAACTGACATATTTTAGCTCTGTTTTTCAGGTCAGTTATATAAGCTGCAAATGTTTCCACTGATTTCTGAGATCTTATGTAAAACAAATGCTTCTCTAATGTAATATTTGTCTGGGGGTTACACATTTCTCTGAACTTGCACTTCAAACACTCGGGGTCTTCCCTTGATTCAGCCTGTACAACAATATGACAGTTTTCACCTTCTCCTTCATATACTGCAGTTGCATATACAAATGAATGTTCTTTTTCTATGGTCTCTGACCCAGCTAGGTTTAGCAAATTGAATGCCCTGGTGCATGCATATCTATCTGCATAAGATGCTTGTATAAAAATATCATACTCTTGCTAAAATATTCTCCAATTCTCTGCAATATTCTGATCAAATACAAGTGGTAGGGGCTTCTGAAATTCATCTGCCATATTAACACATACCAGTGAAGGGTTTTGCAGATAAGCACAAACATACATTCATGCACATATGCCAGAAACTTGTGCCATTATTTGTAACTTTGTCCAATGCCTTTGTGCTTCTAAAATTTTATACCTTTTGGGACTAATGGACAAACTCATAGTAGCCTTGAATAACTGGACTTTGCAAAATAAACTTCTCAGGCACTTTAACACTCCTGTTTTGCATTGATAAAGTAAGTTATCATTATTTTAAGAAACATCTCAAACAACTTTACAATATAAATGAAATAAACTCTCAGGTGCTGTAATACACTTGTAATATCGTTTTATTTATTTTATTGTTTTTTCAATAAATCATCTCTTATCAGTGTAAGAAACTTATCAGATAACTGCACAATGTGAATAAACTGGACATATTTTGCCCAAAACTCAATAACATTTTGAAGTAGTTGTACTTTGTGAATAACTGCACACAGCACACTGTAATGTCCCCAAAATGGTGATACTTTGCTAGGCAACTCCTAACAGTGTAAGAAACACTCTGTAATGGCAGCACCTTGTGAATAGACACACCCAGCACAAGAAACTTTTTGAAATGACTATACTTTGACTGTATTTCACGAAATAATTGCACTTTGCACATAATAAACTCTTCATAATACATGCACAGTAATAAGCACACATTGTAAGTACTTTTACACACTTTGAGATACTTCAAATGACTTCAGTTATAGTTTCATAGTTTCATAGTTTAGTACTAGGCTATCTGCCCTGGGGCATTTGTAAGCCTAGCCATAGTGATGTGGCTTTCGCCACCCCATGAAATGGTACAAAAATGCACAAAAATGCACAGAATAGATTTAGAATACTGTGCCTTTGTCTAGTAGTGACACAATGAAGGCCCCCTTATATAATAGAATTAGTTTACTGTGCCCCTGTCTAGCAGTGACACAGATGTGACCCCTGGGGTAAACTTACGATCTCCCATCCACTCATCAAGATTTCTCTTGAAGAGAGTCAGTGAGGGGCTCTGCCTAACATGAACTGGGATCTTGTTCCAAAGCATGGGAAGCCTCTGTGTTATGAATCTATCCCTCCAGCATGTCCTATTCATACTTGTGCCGAGGTTTAAGTCTTTAGCTCTCGTGGTCCTGATGGATTTGGATTTTTTTAGGTGGAGCATGTCCATCAGATCCTGATTGGACATGGCCTTGTACATCAGGCAGAGATCACCTCTGAGCAGGCGGTATGCTACTGAATAGAGCTGGAGTTTCTTTAGTCTGGCAGAATAAGACATATGTTGGAGACCCTTGATCCTCTTGGTGATGTACTTTTGTGGTCTCTCCAGCTGTTGCAAATGCCGGGTGAGGTACATACCAAATGGGGCATTGTACTCAATCATGGGTCTGATGAGGGAGGAGTATAGGGGTACAATGACATCCATGGATCTGGATGTGAATCATTTCATGATGAGGTGTGCAAGGTAGAATGTTTTTCTAACCACTTTGGCAACGTGTGTGTCAAATGAGAGGTCGCTGTCGACTTGGGTCCCTAGGTCTCTGATTACTTTTTCCATACTCAGTGGGTTGCTGTCTATGTGATAATTTGTGGGTACTTTGTTTTTCCCAAAGGGGATGACTATACACTTTTTGGCATTTAGTTTAAGGCCGTGACTCCAGCACCAGTTGTCCATTTCTGTGAGGCCTTTTTGTAGGATGTATATGTCCGCTGGCGTATCGACTATGGCGCCTAGTTTGCAATCATCTGCAAACTTTGTCAGCCACAACCCTCCCATGTTTGCTTTAACATCTGAGAAATAAATGCCGAACAAGAGGGGTCCCAGGACAGATCCCTGTGGGACACCACTTGTGACTGGCTTTGAGTCTGACATTGCTCCAGTGATTTTAACTTTATGGGTTCTGTCCATTAGCCAGTTTGCAACCCATCTAGTGACATAAGGATTTACGTTCAAGCTGGTGAGCTTATCTATGATGCCTGAGTGGGGAATTGTGTCGAAGGCCTTAGCCAAGTCCAGGTAGGCTATATGGACTGCTTTGCCCTCATTGATGGCTCTAGTGACTGTTTTGAAAAAGTCAACCAGGTTCAAAAGGCAGGATCTGCCCTTTACAAAGCCGAACTAGGTGGGGTCAAGTGTCTGTAGGTCCCCTATGTTGCTGTTTATGAGTTCCATAATGATTCTTTCCATAGCTTTGCAGACCAGGCTGGTTAAGCTTATGAAGCGGTAGTTCCCAGGGTCTGTAGAGGTACCCCCTTTGTGGAGTGGGACCACTGTTGCTGTATGCCAGTGTTCAGGTACATATCCTGTAGTAAGGCTAAGGTTAAATAGCATTTTTATGTGCGGGTTTAGCTCCTCTTGGAGTTCACGTAGCACACAACCCGGGATACCGTCAGGTCCCATTGATGCTGTGTTTTTAGCTTTGTTGAGGGCGGTTCTCACTTGGACATCTGAGATGACAGGGAGATTACATTCAGCTGGGATAAGTATTTCTTCTTTTGGGGGTGAGGGAGGGGAGAAATTTGCACTGAACCTGTCAGCCAGAATGTTGGCAATATCTGTGGGCTCAGTGTATTTTTGTTGTTGTGAATTAACTCTGAGCATATCTGAGGGTTTCCGCCCAGGTTTATAACATAGCTAAAGAAGGCTTTGTGGTTATCTTTAGTGTCCTTAGCAATTTTTCTCTCAAAGTTGGCCTTGGATGTTTTTATGAGAGAACATAGTTTTCTGCTAATGTTGATCAGAGATGTTTTCCCTTTATGGGATTTTGCTCTGTCGTGCAGTAGCTTCCTTCTTTTGTTAATGGCTTAATTAATTAATTTAATTAATTAATTTGTTAATGGCTGAGGTCCACCAGACAGGACACTTGCCTTTGGTGGAGAGGGACTTGGATTTATTTGGGATTGCATGATCCATGCATTCTTGGAGATGTCCATAGAAAGCATTTGTGAAGGATTCGGCATTGTGGGATGTGGTATCCACTGGCCCAGTGGGCTTAAAGGATACCATCTCAGTCTTAAGAAGAGTGAAGTCTGCTTTTGAGAAGTTTTTCACTGTGGTCTTTTGTGCTGGGGGTGGAGGTGGGATATGTATATCCAGGGCGATTAGTTTGTGGTCAGATCTCACTAGTGAGGGGTATACCTCCGGTGTGGAGCATTTTGTCCCCATGTTTGTGATGATCAGGTCTAGTATATTATCTCCCCTAGTGGAAGAGGTGACTAGTTGTTCCAGTGCATTTGAATTTATGAATTCCAGAAACCTTTGGGCTGGGGTGTTAGGGCTAGAATAATGTACCCAATTTATGTTTGGGTAGGTGAAGTCTCCCAGTATGATGGTATTTTGTGATACATTCATATCCTCCAATGTCTTCAGGAAGGCTGAGTGGGGTTCTTGAGATTGGGAGGGTGGTCTGTAACATGCTACCAGTTGTATAGTAGTTTTGCCTATGGTTAGTTGCTCCTGTATGGTCTCTGATGCTTCATGTGTTGCTACTAACTTGGAGGTGTGGGTATCCTTGATGAATATGGACACTCCCCCTCCCTTTGTGGTTCGGCCTGGGTTTTGGGGCCGAAAAGCATGATACGAGGTATAGCCTGGTAGCGCTGGTGTGCTCTCAGGAGCCTTGAACCAGCTTTTAGTTACTGCACAGACGTCGATGTTCTCCATACTGAGGAGTTCATCGAGTGCCTGCATCTTGAGATTTAGACTTCTGGCATTGAGCAGCATTACCCTTAGTTTTTTTTCATTTTTGTTTTCTAAGGAGGTGGGTTTGTCTTTTGAACCTTGCCTAAAAAAGGCACTATGGGGGTGGCAAGAGCCTTGGCCAATATCCAGAATCCCAGTGGTGACAGGTGCAAGCCGTCCATTGTGAAGCAGCGTGGCTTGTCCAACATGTCATCCCAGGCAGACAGACATTGGATCCCCTTAGAATGACACCAGTACTTGAGCCAATTATTAAAGCTGATCATCTTGTCTTTGTATTGTGGCATCATTCTTGGTGAGGGCAAGATGCTGCTGAGGGTCTAGGGTCATACCAGCCTGGGCTACATAATCAGAGAGCTCCTCTATGTCTCTTTTCATGTAGTCCAGGGAGGTACATCTTAAGTCATTCACGCCAGCATGGACAATGACGGAGTCATATTTGTACTTGCTTTGGAGTGACCTGAGTGCGTGTGTTATGTGGCAGATCCTAGCTCCCGATAGGCAGCTCACAGTCACCCTCTCCTTGTTCAGCCTGATAAGTGGGACATCAGTGTGTCTGACTATAGAGTCACCTATTACTAGTGTATCAGGCATGGTGTTTGGCCTTAAGGGCTGTGATTGGTTGACACACTGATTTATTGAAGTATGTGTTGCATGTGTTTTGTTTAGAGGTGGTGGATTTTTGGATGTCTGCTTTGGGAGCCTCTGTTGTTTTGGTAAGTTTTTTTATTAGAGCCTCTGAGTATGTCTTTGTGTTTTTATGTGTTTGGTGTGCAGTTGTGGTAGGTCTATGTGGGACTGGGTTTGCTGTGTGTGTAGTTTCCATCTCCTCCTGTCTGGTCATGCCAGCTCTGAGTTGAGAGAGTTCAGCCTCCACTTTGGCTATATAGTTGCATCTCTCACATGTATTTGTGTTTGTTGGGAGGAGGAGAGGGTTGTCTGTGTACATGAGACAGTTGTAGCATTATCTCAAGATACCCAGATTAACCAGCTGAACTGGAGAGGACGCCAGTACTCTACCACTCAACATGCTAGAACAGTATAAAGGGGTGCTGTGCCTTTAAGGGAAGTGGATATTCACAGGGGTGGTAGGTGGATGTAGTGCTTACTTAGTACGAGAGTGCTTACTTAGTAGAGAAGTTTTGAGACAAGTGCTAGGCTTATAATATAGCAGTACTCTGATTATACTAAGAGTAGAGCTTCCTTAAGGGAAAATTTGAAGAGCAGACTTGGCGGAGACAGAAGAACTTTAACCTTGTTTAACCGGTGCTGCGCTATGCGCACAACTGCGCAAAGTCGTGCAAATGCTGATTTTAAACAGGGAACTACAAAAGAGCTAGAAATGGTCCAAAACAACCAATTACTTCAGCTCTTGTGCTGAGGTCACTTCCTACAGGGACAGGTAGGCTGCTCAAGGCTCCCCACTCCCACTGGTGAGCAAAGAAAATTCCTTCTATCCAAGTAAGGTAATGGACAACACAGGAACTACACCACAGCCCAGAATACAGCAATGCCTGTAAACTGGTCTAAATTAGTCGAGGAGAGGCGGGAAAACAAGGATTATTTTTTTTTTTTTTTTTTTGATCGAAACACACAGAAAATGCAGAAACAGTGATAAATCAGTTACACAGGCTAGCCCACTTTAGTGGGCAGCCTCAACAGTTAAATTAAACAAACAAACAAACAAACTTTCGATCAAATTAGACTAAAAAGTAACTTTAAGTGCAGATTTTAAAATAATGCAGCAAACAGCTAGAAAAACAGTTTAAGATTGTTAAGGGTAAGCTGGAGAAGCTATTCCAAGCAAAAAAACAGCAAAGATACTTAAATCCAGAAAGTAGTCACTTTTCTGAGTTCTCTGTAGCTAGGACCACTCTGCAGGACCACGAGGAGCTTATCTGAGTAGTATAGCCAGAAAAAAATGCCCAGAGGCGGATTTTAAACAGGGAACTACAAAAGAGCTAGAAATGGTCCAAAACAACCAATTACTACAGCTCTTGTGCTGAGGTCACTTCCTACAGAGTCAGGTAGGCGGCTCAAGGCTCCCCACTCCCACTGGTGAGCAAAGAAACTTCCTTCTATCCAAGTAAGGTAATGGACAACACAGGAACTACACCACAGCCCAGAATACAGCAATGCCTTTAAACTGGTCTAAATTAGTCGAGGAGAGGCAGGAAAACAAGGATTATTTTTTTGTTTTTTTTGTTTTTTTTGTTTTTTTGATAGAAACACACAGAAAATGCAGAAACTTTTGATAGAAATGCCTTTGAACAATACAAAGCTGTAGCTATGCCAAAACACAGCACTTTCCCAAAACACATGCAGTTGCCTTGTTTTTTGTTGTTTCCCTAATTATATTTGTTTTCTTGTTTAAGCCCTTTTCATGTCCAGTTTCTTGTGCTTGTTTTACTCTAAACATGCCCAGTTTTGCTTTAAACATATTCATTTTGATTTAACTGGGAAAACTACTCATGTACCAACTCTTTTGCTCAACGTTTTCTGGAATTCATAAATTCCAACACCTTGGATTAACTTATCCACACCTCCACCAGGGGCAGCAATATCCTAAACCTGGTCATTACCACCATGGGTGACCAGTGTTCCACACCAGAGGTCAATTCCTCATTGGTCAGATCTGACCACAAGCTAATCACCCTAGACATCCACATCCCGCCCCCACCCCCCCATTAGAGAAACCACCGTAAAAAAAGTCTCCAAAGCCAACTTCACAATTTTTAAGACAGAAGTGGCAAACTTCATGACACCCATGCAAATGGACAATAGAGGTATGACTGCTGAATCCTACACAAATGCACTTTATAAGCACTTACACACGAGTGCATGGATCATGCTATCCCTAACAGAACGAAGATGCTATTCTCCAAAAAAGGAAGCCAATCTAGTAGTCCCCTGCCATAAACAAAGTCTACAACCTATGAACCTATTTACACACAGTGCAGACGGGAGTAGTTGTTGACCGCAACTGAGCTCAAAATATAAGTATCTTGATTTTTTTTAATTATTTTTACAGATTACTGTTTTTAAAATTTAATATATATAAAGCACTTTGTTTATTCAGTATCTTTACAAATCCTTATCTGTTTAAAAACTTTCATTTGTCTCTCTAGTGCTTGCTGTCTGTAGGCTATTGCTGAAACTGAAACATTTCCTCTGTGTAATTATCTTTTGGCTAGTGGGGGCTGGTTCTTTTGTGTTCTTGTAAAAAAAAAAGAAGCTGTTCTGGTTTTTAAGCCCTAACTTTGATAGGGTTTCTGTCTTTACACACAGTGCAGACGGGAGTAGTTGTTGACCGCAACTGAGCTCAAAATATAAGTATCTTGATTTTTTTTTTTATTTTTACAGATTACTGTTTTTAAAATTTAATATATATAAAGCACTTTGTTTATTCAGTATCTTTACAAATCCTTATCTGTTTAAAAACTTCCATTTGTCTCTCTAGTGCTTGCTGTCTGTAGGCTATTTTGTCCCACTCTCCCTCCCTGTTGGTGTCTTGCTCTTATACTTGGTGGCTTTGCAGTTGCCCGCCCTTACTGTGACACACCTCCCAGTCTGGTGTCATTAGCTCATTCTGCCTAATACAGACAGAACATTTGATAAGGCCTTCTGTTCCTCCTTTTTCCCTTTCAAAAAGTAAAGCAAAACTTTTTTTTTTTTTCTCTTTCGCCTGAACCTTCTTGTGTTCTGACTGTCCTTCTCAAACATTTTGGAAATATACAGTATATTTCAGAGCATTTGTTATAACTGTATTTGCTATAACTGATTTAAGTATTTTTTTCTGGCATTTTGATTATTTACTGCTTAGCGACTGCATTTTCGCCTGTTTATACAGCTCTGCATTCTATTTAAACTGTTTTTGTGTTGATTAACTGTTTTGCACTTTTAAAAAAAGTTATTTGTTGCTTAATTTTACCTGTAGGAAAACACACTCAAATGCACTAGCCGTTTAAAAGCATTTATAGCATTTACTGTCTGTTTTTCCTCTGTTTTCTGCAAAAAAAAAAAAAATCTTGTTTTCCCGCCTTACTGAACTAGAATAGTCCAGTCTTCAGAGTTTGCTGATCTCTGAGCTTTGTCTTGGTTCTTGTGCTATTCCATATCCTTATTTGGATAAAAGGAAGCTTCTTTGTTCACCAGTGGGAGTGGGGAGCACTGAGCAGCCTATTTGTCCCTAGAGGAGTGGTTCCAGCCAGAAACTTGTAGTCTATTGGCCATTTTGGGTCAATTCCTAGCTCTTTTCAGCCCCCTGCAATAAAGCCCACTTTAGCAAGTTTTTTCACTTGTATTCAACTCGGCACAGCTCCTCGTGGTGTCCTGCAGAGTTCTACAAGCAGCAGAGAGCGAAAGAGTGACTTTTTCCATGATTTAAGTATTTTTTTTCTGGCTTTTTGATTATTTACTGCTTAGCGACTGCATTTTCGCCTGTTTATACAGCTCTGCATTCTATTTAAACTGTTTTTGTGTTGATTAACTGTTTTGCACTTTTTTAAAAGTTATTTGTTGCTTAATTTTACCTGTAGGCTAACACACTCAAGTGTGCTAGCCGTTTAAAAGCATTTGTAGCATTTACTGTCTGTTTTTCCTCTGTTTTCTGCAAAAAAGAAAAAAACAAAAAAAAATATCTTGTTTTCCCACCTTACTGAACTAGAATAGTCCAGTCTTCAGAGTTTGCTGATCTCTGGGCTTTGTCTTGGTTCCTGTGCTATTCCATATCCTTATTTGGATAAAAGGAAGCTTCTTTGTTCACCAGTGGGAGTGGGGAGCACTGAGCAGCCTATTTGTCCCTAGAGTAGTGGTTCCAGCCAGAAACTTGTAGTCTATTGGCCATTTTGGGTCAATTCCTAGCTCTTTTCAACCCCCTGCTATAAAGCCCGCTTTAGCACGCTTTTTCGCTTGTATTCAACTCAGCACAGCTCCTCGTGGTGTCCTGCAGAGTTCTACAAGCAGCAGAGAGCAAAAGAGTGACTTTTCCCTGATTTAAGTATTCTTTTCTGGCTTTTTGATTATTTACTGCTTAGCGACTGCATTTTCGCCTGTTTATACAGCTCTGCATTCTATTTAAACTGTTTTTGTGTTGATTAACTGTTTTGCACTTTTAAAAAGTTATTTGTTGCTTAATTTTACCTGTAGGCTAACACACTCAAGTGCGCTAGCCGTTTAAAAGCATTTATAGCATTTACTGTCTGTTTTTCCTCTGTTTTCTGCAAAAAAGAAAAAAAAATCTTGTTTTCCCGCCTTACTGAACTAGAATAGTCCAGTCTTCAGAGTTTGCTGATCTCTGGGCTTTGTCTTGGTTCCTGTGCTATTCCATATCCTTATTTGGATAAAAGGAAGCTTCTTTGTTCACCAGTGGGAGTGGGGAGCACTGAGCAGCCTATTTGTCCCTAGAGGAGTGGTTCCAGCCAGAAACGTGTAGTCTATTGGCCATTTTGGGTCAATTCCTAGCTCTTTTCAACCCCCTGCTATAAAGCCCACTTTAGCGGACTTTTGCGTGATTTAGCGCAGAGTTGCCAATAGAGCACCATCGGGCAGTGCTGGCTAAACAAGATTAAACTATTTCTGGCTCCGTAAAGTCTGCTCTTCAATTTTTCCCTTAGAACTTCTCTACTTGCAATCTAAACAGTCTATTCTCTATCTCAAAAGCTCAGCACTTGCTCCTAAAGCATTTTTATATAGGTAAAGTACTTATATACTAAACAAAGTACTACATTAGCCTAGAATCCCCTTGAGTTCCCATTTCCCTATAGGTCCCTTCTGACTCAGTTACACAGCAAACTTTTTCACTTTTTCTAGCATGTCGAAGGGTCAGTTGCTAGCGTCCTCTCCTGTTCAGCTGGTGAATCTGGGCATCTTGAGGCAATGTTACAATTGCCTCATGTACACAGACAACCCACTCCTTCTCCCACAAAACACAAATACATGTGAGAGATGCAACTATATAGGCAAAATGGAGGCTGAGCTCTCTCAACTCCGGACTGGCAAGACCAGACAGGAGGAGAAGGAAACCACGCACATCACAAACCCAGTTTCACATAGAACTATCACAACTGCAAAACAAACACATAAACACACAAAGACATACCCGGAGGCACTGATCAAAAATCTACCAAAACTACAGAGGCCTCCAAAGCAGACACCCAAGCAACTGCCACCTCAAGACATAAGACATGCAACACATAGTTCTCAAAGTCAGTGTGCTAAACAGTCACAGCCCTTAAGGCCAAACACAATGCCAGACACACTTGTTATAGGTGACTCCATAGTCAGACACACTGACGTCCCACTCACCAGACTGAACAAGGAAAAGGTCACAGTAAGCTGCCTGTCGGGCGCTAGAATCCGCCACATAACACAAGCACTCAGGTCACTCCACAGCAAGTACAAGTATGACTCAGTCATTGTCCATGCCGGTGTGAATGACCTGAGACGTACCTCCCTGGACTACATGAAAAGAGACATAGAGGAGCTCTCAGATTATGTAGCCCAGGCCGGTATGACCCTGACCCTGAGCAGTATCCTACCCTCACCAAGAATGATGCCACAATACAGAGACAAAATGATCAGCTTTAATAATTGGCTTAATTACTGGTGTCATTCTAAGGGGATCCAATGTCTATCTGCCTGGGATGATATGCTTGACAAGCCACGCTGCTTCGCAAGGGACGGCTTGCACCTGTCACCCCTGGGCTTCTGGATATTGGCAAAGGCTCTTGCCACCCCCATAGTGCCTTTTTAGGCAAGGCTCAAATGATAAACCTACCGCCCTAGAAAACAAAAATGGAAAAAAACTAAGGGTAATGCTGCTCAATGCCAGAAGTCTAAACCTCAAGATGCATGCCCTCGAAGCCCTCCTCAGTATGGAGAACATTGATGTCTGTGCTGTGACTGAAACCTGGTTCAAGGCTCCTGAGAGCACCCCAGCACTATCAGGTTATACCTCATATCATGCGTTCCAGCCCCAAAATCCGGACCGAACCACAAAAGGAGGGGGAGTATCCATATTCATAAAGGATGCCCACACCTCCAGGTTACTGGCAACGCACAAAGCATCTGAGACCATCCAGGTGCAATTAACCATAGGTAAAACTGCCCTACAGTTTGTAGCATGCTACAGATCACCCTCTCAAACTCAGGAACCCCACACAGCCTTCCTGAAGACACTGGAGAGTATGAATGTCTCTCCAAACACCATCATATTGGGTGACTTCAACTACCCAAACATAGACTGGGAACATTACTCAAGCCCCAACACCCTAGCCCAAAGGTTCCTGGAGTTCATAAACTCAAATGCTATGGAACAACTAGTCACCATTCCCACAAGAGGAGAAAATATACTAGACCTGATCATCACAAACATGGGGACAAAATGCTCCACACCGGAAGTATATCCCTCATTGGTGAGATCAGACCATAAATTAATCTCACTGGAGATCCACATCCCACCCACACCCCCAGCAAAAAAGACCACAATGAAGAACTTCTCAAAAGCAAACTTCACACTTCTTAACACTGGAGTGGTATCCTTCAAGGCCCCCAAGCCAGTGGAAACCACAACCCACGCTGCTGAAACCCTTACAAATGCCTTCTACGAGCACCTCCAGGAATGTATGGATCAAGCAATCCCTAATAAAATCAAGACCCTTTCCACCAAAGGCAGGCGCCAGTCTGGTGGAACCCAGCCATAAACAAACTCTACAACAAGAGGAGAAAGCTACTACATGACAGAGCAAAATCCCTAAAAGGGAAGGCATCTCTGATCAATACTAGCAAAAAACTACGATCACTCATAAAATCATCCAAGGCCAACTTTGAGAGAAAAATCGCTAAAGACACAAAAGACAATCATAAGGCCTTCTTTAGCTATGTTAGAAACCTGGGTGGAAACTCCCAGATATGCTCAGAATTAGTCCAAAATGATACAAAAATCACTGAACCCACAGACATTGCCAACATACTGGCAGACAGGTTCAGTGCAAATTTCTCCCCTCCCCCCCAAAGGAGAAATATCTATCCCAGCAGAGTGTAGCCTCCCAAACATCTCAGATGCCCAGGTGAGAGCTGCTCTCTCTAAAGCAAAAAACACAGCATCAATGGGACCGGACGGTGTCCCCGGCTGTGTGCTACACGAACTCAATGAGGAACTAAACCCACACATAAGGCTGCTGTTTAATCTTAGCCTTACTACAGGATACGTACCCAAAGAATGGCGTACGGCAACTGTGGTCCCACTCCACAAAGGCGGTGCTTCTACGGACCCTGGAAATTACTGCTGCATAAGCTTGACGAGCCTTGTCTGCAAAGCTATGGAGAGGATCATAATGGAACTCATAAATAAAGACATTGGGGACCTACAGACACTGGACCCTACCCAATTTGGCTTTGTCAAGGGCAGATCCTGCCTCTTGAACTTGGTCGACTTTTTCGAAACAGTCACTAAGGCCATTGATGAGGGTAAGGCAGTTCACACAGCCTACCTTGACCTAGCAAAAGCGTTCAACACAATACCCCACTCGGGCATCATAGAAAAGCTCACCAGCTTAGATGTAAACCCATATGTCACAAGATGGGTTGCAAACTGGCTCAAGGACAGAACCCACAGGGTTAGAGTTGCTGGTGCCATGTCAGACTCTAAGCCGGTCACAAGCGGTGTCCCACAGGGCTCAGTCCTGGGCCCCCTCTTGTTCGGCATTTATTTTTCTGAAGTGCAGGTAAACATAGTGGGATTGTGGCTGACAAAATTTGCAGATGACTGCAAACTGGGCGCCATAATTGACACTCCATCAGACACAGACATCCTCCAGAGAGGTCTCATAGAAATGGATAACTGGTGCCAGAGTCATGGCCTTAAGCTAAATGCCAAAAAATGTATAGTCATACCATTTGGGAAAAACAAGGTAACCCCTAATTACCACATAGGTGGTAATCCATTAAACACGGAAGAAGTTATCAGGGACCTGGGGACCCAAGTTGACAGTAACCTCTCTTTTGACACTCACATTGCCAAAGTGGTTAGGAAGACCTTCTACATTGCCCACCTGATCATGAAGGGATTCACATCCAGATCAGGAGAGGTCATTGTACCCCTGTACTCTTCACTTATCAGACCAATGATTGAGTACAATGCCCCATTCGGAATGTACCTTACCCGACACCTGCAACAGTTGGAAAGACCCCAAAAGTTCCTCACCAAAAGGATAAAGGGGCTCAAACATATGTCATACACTGCCCGACTGAAGAAACTCCAGCTCTATTCAGTCGCATACCGTCTGCTCAGAGGTGATCTGTGCCTGACATACAAGGCCATGCCCAACCTGGAATTAATGGACATGCTCCACCTCAAAAAATCCAAATCCACCAGAGCCATGAGAGCAAGAGACTTAAACCTCAACACAGATATAAATAGGATGTGCTGGAGGGACAGATTCATCACCCAGAGACTCCCTACACTATGGAATAGAATCCCAGTCCATGTGAGGCAGAGCCCCTCACTGACTCTGTTCAAGAGAAATCTTGACGAGTGGATGGGAGATCGTAGGTTTACTCCTGGAATCATCTCTGTGTCACTGCTGGACAGAGGCACAGCAAACTAATGGGTGTAGTATTCTCATCCTAAGGGGTGGTGAAAGCCACACACACTCTGGCTAGGCTTATAAATGCCCTATGGCAGATAGCCTAGTATGAACCTATGAACCTATGAACCTATAAACTTGCTCAGTTTTCTTTAAACATGCTTGTTTTTCTTTTCTGTTAATTGTGGCATCAAATACCTTTATTTTAAGCATTTCATTTAGTTAACAAATTTTTGTGCCTTCTGCTTGCTTAATAATATGGTTTGTGCCCGTGCAAGGCCCTGTTTTGTCTTTTCTATCAGATAAACAGTTTGTGCTATTTCTCATTACCTTTGGTTCTTTTCTGGCCCCTTTTGTGCTCATTTCCCTTAATTTTACCTTCACTGTTGTTTCTGCACCTCATGGCTTCTCATTACCTTTGGTTCTTTTCTGGCCCCTTTTGTGCTCATTTCCCTTAATTTTACCTTCACTGTTGTTTCTGCACCTCATGGCTCTGGATTATATTCTCTACAATCCCAGTTCTGACACCATGTCGCTGTTCTACTATGGACATAATAGAAGAGTCTTTGTGGGTTCTGTTCAAACAGCTTTATTTTATACAAACACATCACTACAGAAGTTTACTGACTTTAACTTAAGTAACTTATATACAGACTAAGAACTGCGGTCATGCATGCTTTCACTCTGGCTGCTCTAATAAAATGGCACTAGGGATTGCATTTGTCTGGAATTTTTATGTGCAGGTACAGCCCTGACATGCTTTTTAAGATGCAGCACACTTCACTTGTACTCTGATCTGCAGTGCCCTTGTCTTATTTTGAAGATATTTGTGGTTTGGGCAAGTTAAGTTTTATAACCTCTGCTTAAGTTGGACTGTGTGTTTCATATGAGATCTAAGAAGATGTCTGTAAGTGTATAGTGACTGATCTAAATGCCATTTGACCTGCTGATAAGTACAAAAATGATCTAACACACATCTCATCTAAACCTACTCAAAATGAACAAACAGGGTTAGCAGACATTAGTACTATGGAGTAGGGGAGAAGCCAATGTTTACCTTAGTAATGCATAATAACCTTAATCTTGTTTATTTTTAGGTTAAATTCTGACCAATGGTTTAGATAGCTGATAGTCTCATACAATTACTGATGTTCTTTCTAGTTAATAAGTGTTACAGTCAGTAAAAAGTATTGGTGAACATTGGTTCATAGGTTCATAGGTTCATACTAGGCTATCTGCCCTAGGGCATTTATAAGCCTAGCCCAAAGTTTTGTGGCTTTCACCACCCCTTAGGTTGAAGAATACTATGCCCATTAGTTTGCCGTGCCTCTGTCCAGCAGTGACACAGAGATGATCCCCGGGGTAAACCTGCGATCTCCCATCCACTGGTCAAGATTCCTCTTGAACAGAGCAAGTGAGGTGCTCTGCCTCACATGGACCGGGATTCTGTTCCACAGCATAGGGAGTCTCTGGGTGATGAATCTGTCCCTCCAGCACATCCTATTTATATCCATGTTGAGGTTTAAGTCTTTTGCTCTTGTGATTCTGGTGGATTTGGATTTTTGAGGTGGAGCATGTCCATTAATTCCGGGTTGGACATGGCCTTGTATGTCAGGCACAGGTCACCTCTGAGCAGACGGTATGCGACTGAATAGAGCTGGAGTTTCTTCAGTCGGGCAGCATATGACATATTTTTGAGACCCTTTATCATTTTGGTGAGGAACTTTTGGGGTCTTTCCAATTGCTGCAGGTGTCGGGTAAGATACATTCCGAATGGGGCATTGTACTCAATCATTGGTCTGATAAGTGAAGAATACAGGGGAACAATGACCTCCCTTGATCTGGATGTGAATCCCTTCATGATCAGGTGGGCAATGTAGAAGGTCTTCCTAACCACTTTGGCAATGTGAGTGTCAAAGGAAAGGTTACTGTCAACCTGGGTCCCCAGATCCCTGATAACCTTTTCTGTGTTTAGTGGATTGCCACCTATGTGGTAGCTTGGGGTAACCTTGTTTTTCCCGAAGGGTATGACTATACATTTTTTGGCGTTTAACTTAAGGTCATGGCTTTGGCACCAGTTATCCGTTTCTATGAGACCCCTCTGAAGGATATCTGTGTCTGATGTATTTTCAACTATGGCGCCCAGTTTGCAGTCATCTGCAACTTTGTCAGCCATAATCCTCCTATGTTTGCCTGTACTGCTGAAAAGTAGATGCTGAACAAGAGGGGGCCCAGGACTGAGCCCTGTTGGACACCGCTTGTGACCGGCTTGGAGTCTGACATGGCGCCAGCAACTCTGACCCTGTGTGTTCTGTCCTTTAGCCAGTTTGCAACCCACCTTGTGACGTATGGGTTTACATTTAAGCTGGTGAGTTTTTGTATGATACCCGAGTGGGGTATTGTGTCGAAAGCTTTTGCAAGGTCAAGGTAGGCTGTGTGGACTGCCTTACCCTCATCAATGGCCTTGGTGACTGTTTCACAAAAGTCGACCAAGTTCAAAAGGCATGATCTGCCCTTGACAAAGCCAAACTGGGTCGGATCCAATGTCTGTAGGTCCCCTATGTCTTTATTTATGAGTTCCATTATGATCCTCTCCATAGCTTTGCAGACCAGGCTTGTTAAGCTTATTGGGTGGTAATTTCCAGGGTCCGTAGAAGCACCGCCTTTGTGAAGTGGGACCACAGTTGCCGTACGCCACTCCTTGGGTATGTATCCTGTGGTAAGGCTAAGATTAAACAGCTGCCTTAAGTGTGGGTTTAGTTCCTCATTGAGTTCATGTAGCACACAGCCGGGGACACCATCCGGTCCCATTGATGCTGTGTTTTTAGCTTTGGAGAGAGCAGTTCTCACCTGCATATTTGAAATGTTGGGGAGGCTACACTCTGCTGGGATAGATATCTCTCCTTTTGGGGGGGGAGGGAGGGGAGAGTTTTGCACTGAACCTGTCTGCCAGTATGTTGGCAATGTCTGTGGGTTCAGTGATTTTTGTATCATTTTGGACTAATTCTGAGCATATCTGGGAGTTTCCACCCAGGTTTCTAACATAGCTAAAGAAGGCCTTATGATTGTCTTTTGAGTCTTTGGCGATTTTTCTCTCAAAATTGGCCTTGGATGATTTTATGAGTGATCGTAGTTTTTTACTAATAATGATCAAGGGTGTCTTCCCTTTTAAGGATTTTGCTCTATCATGTAATAGCTTTCTCCTCTTATTGTAAAGTTTGTTTATGGCTGGGTTCCACCAGACTGGGCGCTTGCCTGTGGTGGAAAGAGTCTTGGTTTTATTTGGGATTGCCTGATCCATGCATTCCTGGAGGTGCTCATAGAAGGCATTTGTAAGGGATTCAGCGGCTTGGGTTGTGGTTTCCACTGGCTCGGGGGCCTTGAAGAATACCACACCAGTCTTAAGAAGTGTGAAGTTGGCTTTTGAGAAGTTCTTCACTGTGGTCTTTTTTGTTTGGGGTGGGGGCGGGATGTGGATCTCCAGTGAGATTAGTTTATGATCTGATCTCACCAATGAGGGATACACTTCCGGTGTGGAGCATTTTGTCCCCATGTTTGTGATGATGAGATCTAGTATATTTTCTCCTCTTGTGGGAACGGTGACTAGTTGTTCCATGGCATTTGAGTTTATGAACTCCAGGAACCTTTGGGCTAGAGTGTTGGGGCTTGAGTAATATTCCCAGTCTATATTCGGGTAGTTGAAGTCACCCAATATGATGGTGTTAGGAGATACATTTATACCCTCCAGTGTCTTCAGGAAAGCTGTGTGGGGTTCCTGAGTTTGAGAGGGTGGCCTGTAACATGCTACAAACTGCAGAGCAGTCTTGCCTATGGTTAATTGCACCTGGATGGTCTCCGATGCTTTGTGCATTGCCACCAACCTGGAGGTGTGGGTATCCTTGATGAATATGGATACACCCCCTCTTTTTGTGGTGCGGTCCGGGTTTTGGGGCCGGACCGCATGATATGAGGTCAAACCTGATAGTGCCGGGGTGGTCTCAGGAGCCTTGAACCAGGTTTCAGTCACAGCACAGACATCGATGTTCTCCATACTGAGGAGGGCTTTGAGTGCATGCATCTTGAGATTTAGACTTCTGGCATTGAGCAGCATTACCCTTAGTTTTTTTCCATTTTTGTTTTCTAGGGAGGTAGGTTTAGAATTTGAGCCTTGCCCAGAAAAGGCACTATGGGGGTGGCAAGAGCCTTTGCCAATATCCGGAACCCCAGGGGTGAAAGGTGCAAGCCATCCCTTGCGAAGCAGCGTGGCTTGTCAAGCATGTCATCCCAGGCAGACAGACATTGGATCCCCTTAGAATGACACCAGAAATTAAGCCAATTATTAAAGCTGATCATCTTGTCTCTATATTGTGGCATCATTCTTGGTGAAGGTAGGATACTGCTCAGGGTCAGGGTCATACCTGCCTGGGTTACATAATCAGAGAGCTCCTCTATGTCTCTTTTCATGTAGTCCAGGGAGGTACGTCTCAGGTCATTCCCACCAGCATGGACAATGACTGAGTCATACTTGTACTTGCTGTGGAGTGACCTGAGTGCTTGCGTTATGTGGCAGATTCTAGCGCCCGACAGGCAGCTTACTGTGACCCTCTCCTTGTCCAGCCTGGTGAGTGGGACATCAGTGTGTCTGACTATGGAGTCACCTATGACAAGTGTGTCTGGCATTGTGTTTGGCCTTAAGGGCTGTGACTGATTTGCACACTGATTTTGTGATCTATGTGTTGCCTGCGTTGTGTCATGAGGTGGCAGTTGCTTGGGTGTCTGCTTTGGAGGCCTCTGCTGTTTAGGTAGATTTTTGATCAGTGCCTCCAAGTATGTCTTTGTGTGTTTATGTGTTTGATTTGTTGTTGTGATAGTTCTATGTGAGACTGGGTGTGTGGTATGTGTGGTTACCTTCTCCTCCTGTCTGGTCTTGCCAGTCCTGAGTTGAGAGAGCTCAGCCTCCAGTTTGGCTATATAGTTGCATCTCTCACAAGTATTTGTGTTTTGTGGGAGGAGGAGAGGGTTGTCTGTGGACATGAGGCAATTGTAACATTGCCTCAATATTCCCAGATTCACCAACTGGACAGGAGAGGACACCAGCATCTGACCCTTCGACATACTAGAATAAATGAGAAGTTTGAGGTGTAACTGAGTTAAAGAGGACTTATAGGGAAGTGGGTACTCCAAGGGGGTTTTACGCTAGTGAAATACTTTGTATATTTTAGAAGTGCTTAACCTGACAAAAAAGATGCTTTAGGGACAAGTGCTGAGCTTTTCAGGCAAAAAAATGCTTTAGGAACAAGTGCTGCGCTTTTCAGATAAAGGATAGACTGTTTAGATTACAAGTAGAGAAGTTCTAAGGGAAAAAATGAAGAGCAGACTTTATGGAGCCAGAAATAGTTTAACCTTGTTAAACCGGCACTGCCCGATGGTGTTCTAGTGGCAACTTCGCTAAATCACGCTAAAGCGTGCTTTATAGCAGGGGGCTGGAAAAAGCAGGAAATGACCCGAAATGGCCAATGAACTACAAGTTTCTGGCTGGAACCACTCCCTCAAGGACAAACAGGCAGCTCAGTGCTCCCCACTCCCACTGGTGAGCAAAGAAACTTCCCTTCGACCAAACAAGGAATAGAATAGCACAGGAACCAAGACAAGGCCCAGGGATCAGCAAAATCTGATGACTGGACTAAACTGGCTAGAAAAGTAGGAAAACAAGATTTTTTTTTGTTTTTTTTCAAGTTTTTTTTACAGAGGCAGACAGAAAAACACAATAAATGCTTTAGATTTTGATTAAATGCTATCAAACGCTAGCACAC
>NC_056737.1:1426185176-1426257454 GCF_019279795.1 Protopterus annectens
CTGTCACCCTCATTTGTAAGACATTTACCATTTTTCAGAATTTCCTGTCAATACCATTATTTCATCTTAAAGCAAAACAGTCATTAGAATACCTAACACAACATCTAAACAAACTATCAATTAATAGTTATTATACCATGGCCCCCCATTAATATTTTAAAACGTGCACGCTGACTGGCCAGCGTGCACGTTGTAAATCGACTTATACTAATGGAAAAAGATCCGGTCGCCCGGACTTTTTCCATTAGTATAAGTCTTTTTCTAAAACACTGTCTCGCTATGTTAAAAGAGTTTAACATAGCGACACAGGTTTAAAAAAAAGCAACGGAGATCTCCGTTGCTTTTTTTAAAGCTGTCTCGCTATGTTAAACTCCTTTAACATAGCGACACAGTGTTTAAAAAGCAACGGAGATCTTGCTTTCTCCGTTGCTTTTTTTTTAAACCTGTCTCGCTATGTTAAATGGGTTTAACATAGTGAGACAGCTTTAAAATAAGCAACGGAGATCTCCGTTGCTTATTTTAAAGCTGTCTCGCTATGTTAAACCCATATAACATAGCGAGACAGGTTTAAAAAAAAACAACGGAGATAGCAAGATCTCCGTTGCTTTTTACTTTTTCGCTATGTTAAATGGGTTTAACATACCGAGACAGCTTTAAAATAAGCAACGGAGATCTCTGTTGCTTATTTTAAAGCTGTCTCACTATGTTAAACCCATTTAACATAGCGAAACAGTAAAAAAGCAACGGAGATCTTGCTTTCTCCGTTGCTTTTGCCCACTGCTCTGATGTACTGCGCAGGCATGCGCAGTACATCAGAACTGCCGCGGATGCCAGACAGCTGCGGAAGGGCAGCAAAGAGGCATTATACAATGCCAATATTTAAGAAAAGTAATAGTTTCTTTTCTTAAATAATGTCATAGTATAATAGCAATAACCCACTTCTGGGTGTGGGTAATGCTGGATTTACCCACGGTTAGCTTTGTTTGGTCCCTCGGGCTTCGCCCTCGGGACCAAACCACACCAACCATGGGTAAATCCAGCATTACCCACACCCAGGCGTGGGTTATTGCTATAATGTTTATGTGTCTGCAACAGTCTTTTTGAAAACCAACAGGGCTAAAACTCCAAGATTTTAAGCTTCTTTATACAGTGTGCAGAAGTATGAAACCAAAGATATTTGGCAACTTCAACATTAGGCAATTTTTTCTGAAGCATTATGCAAATATTAAATTAAATCAACCAACTGTATCAAAACAGCTAAAACAGTTTTGTAGATAAAAAATAACACTGATAGTCTAACAGAGATAGCACATCTTGCACCCCCCCCCCAAAAAAAACTCAAATCTCAGATAAGCATACTTTTTAATAAGAAACTGACATGAGTATGGAGAAATAATAGCAAACTTGGAAGATTCCAAACCTAAAGTTCTATACAGTAAAAAGAGAATAATTAGAAATTAGAGAAACATTTGAATACAAAGATGATTGAAATGTCTGGCCAGACTAACATTTCAAGTACTAGTCCTAAGTTGAGCAAGTGATGGAAGCCAACAAGGGAAAAAAAAACAAAGAAATGTACCCACTAGTTGTTCCCTTAAGTCTAATGTGTTATTTGTAGTTTCCCATTTCTCTTAGTTTGTGGATGTGTTCCTTTGATCTGCTTCGAGGGAGCTATCTGTGGAAGATAGAAGGATTTCTCAAATGAAAAGCAGAATAAAAATGCTCTGATAGTCGGTCCTTGTTTCAAACTTATTTTATTGGCAGATGAGCACTGCTTAGAAGACTTGAGTGGCATGTGGTTATAGCTGGGTATTTATTACTGTTCCAATAAGAGTGTCTAAGTTTAGTTACACCTATTTCATGAAAGGGGTGTATAAGGGGAGGCGGTTAGTCTTTATCGCAAACACCCCTGATGACTTGGAGGTACTGCCTTTGTGTGTTTGAGGGTGGGCTTAGCCAGATATAGTAGATGTTCATACAAATCTATTAGTGAATTTCCATTTACAGAACAAAATTTAGGATAACAAGTAACAGAAAGAACAATCTTTATATATACATATTATCTACTTAATCACCCTTGTTTTATGCTATTCAAAAGTTTCAAAAAGAAATATTTTTATGCTCTGTTTTTGTATACAACTAATTGATCCTTCTTCCTTGACTCTATTTTGCTGTATTCTTCTGTATACTCTTTCATGATTGTACTTAATTTTGGTGTTTTTTATTCTATATTGTTATTTTGTATATCATTTATTAATGGCTTGTTGTACTCAACATGGAGCTTTTCTCCCCAGGCCTCTACTGAAAATGGACATGCATCCAGCTAGACTAGCCCGGTCAACAAATGTAAAATAAAATAAATAAAATAAAAGAACTTATGTTTGTCCAGACTATCAACTAAGTGCTGCGGCACTTTTCAATAATCTTGTCCAGATCTGCCAAACCATAATTTTGTGAAAGCAATAAAGATGATTATCGTCAATTAAAAAACACAAAAGACCTTTCAGATTGTACCAGTGTTTGCCAACAGAGGGGGCCAGAAGAAGAAATTGCTTATCTCTTTAAAATAGTAATAAGAAATTCTTTGGAGTGTACAGTGGTTGACCAACAGAGGGAGCTAGAAGAGGAAACAAACATTTATCCTTTTGGAAATGTAGTAAAAAAGTTGGTAGTATATCATGACCGACCAACAGAGGGAGCTAGAAGATTAAATAGTTTATCATTTTAAAATTGTGTTAAAAAGAATGGGTTACGGAGTGTACCTGGATTGAATGATAGAGGGAGCTAGAAGAGAACATTATATATCCCATGTCTGAATAAATATACTACCTATTACTTTAATTGTATGGGGTGTAGTGGAGAGCATTTAGGCTGTGAATTAAAATACAATGAAATAAAATAAGATACAAAAGTAATATACAAAAATAAAAATGAACCAAGCGCCCAACAAGTAAATTTATAGTGGGGGAGGGGGAGCTGGGGAAGGACAATAGAGACCTAGGTGGCTTTCCAATGTGAATTTTGTCATGTAACATTTGCAGTGGCAGCCAAGAGATTAACAAGTACGTTGGGCGTCCAGTTTGTAAAAAAGTTCATACACAATATACGGAGGTAGTATAGAAACTTTGCCATTGTAATAATTATTATTATTATCCTTAGCAAAAAAATGCATGGTTCAGAAATAATGTGCATGTGAAGTAACGACAAAGGGGAACTAAGGGAGAAGAGGGGAAAGTGGTATTGAACAGATCAAAATAATGAGCTAAAACCCGTAATCTCGACATCATCCCATATGAGCCATTTATCCTGTGCTTACATTGGTTAGCCAATCACCCACATTATAACAAATGATACAAATCAAAAGCAGTGATAAACAACATCTAAAACCAAGAGAAACTACAGTGACAGAAATAGTCCAAGATTTATTCTTTAAACCAATTGCAAAAAAAAGTCTTAAAAAGGTACCTATGTTATTCAGAAATATTCTACTGAAGGACAATGTCTTGGGAACAGTATTATCTCTATCAGTGGTTCTTTTGAGTATCTATTTGGATCTTTTATGGTCCAGCCTTCATAGATTCTGGCTTACTGATAGAACCCACATTGTAAAAGTAGCCAATTCCAAATCCAGCTCCAGACAAGTGACGAGTGGAGTACCTCAGGGTTCAGTCCTGGGACTGCTCTTGTTTGACATCTACTTCTCTGAAGTACAGGCCAACACTAAGGGACTCTGGCTAACAAAGTTTGCAGATGACTGCAAACTGGGAGCCATTATTGAATCCCCAAATGATGTGGATACTCTAAAAAAGGGCCTTACAGAAACAGATGCTTGGTGCCAGAGCCATGGGCTCAAGCTCAAGGCCAAGAAATGTATAATTATCCCCTTTGGGAAAAAACATGTACCCATGAATTACCATATAGGTGGCAGTACACTAAACACTGAAAGTGTGATAAGAGACTTAGGGACACAGGTGGACAGTGGTCTCACCTTTGATAACCACATCGCTACAACAGTCAGGAAATCCATCTATGTGGCACACCTCATCACTAATGGCTTTTCATCCAGAAAAAAGGAGGTCATTGTCCCACTTTACTCATCCCTCATTAGACCCATTATAGAATACAATGCCCCATTTGGTATGTACCTCTCAAGACATCTGCAACAACTGGAAAGGCCGCAGAAATACCTCACTAAAAGAATCACAGGCCTAAAGCAGATGCCCTATGCTGACTGCCTTAAAAATCTCCAGCTATACTCTGTCACATATAGTCTACTCCAAGGTGATCTCTGCTTAACACACAAGGCCATGTCAAACCCAGAGCTGTTGGACATGCTACACTTAAAGAAATCCCAATCCCTCAGAGCCACACGCTCCAGGGATCTAAACCTTGTTATCACAATAAACAAAACATGCTGGAGGGATAGGTTCCTGACCCAGAGACTCCCCAGACTCTGGAATAGATTGCCCATACATGTCAAGCAGAGTGCCTCTTTGGCCCTCTTCAAAAGGAACCTTGACAATTGGATGGGAGAAAGGAAATTCACCCCGGGGATCACGTCAGTCACCCTGCTAGACAGGGGTCCAGAGAAGTAAATAGTGTAGGAAAAAAATAGCCGGGGAATTGTTCTGGCTAGACTTGTATAGGACCTGGGGCTGATAGCCTAGTACCACCCTATGAACCTATGAAATGAAAACATGGACCACTGTACTATGATATATTGCTTACTGTACAGCATTATTACATTGTTAACAGAGCAACATACTTACAGGTTGCAAGGATTTGCAGTACATTTTCTTTATAATACACATAGCCAGAGTTCAACAAGGGGGAAAAGTAGTAGAAATACAGAGTTCAAAAGGAAGGGCAGACTAGTATAACTGTGCCTAGGGTGACTTAAAATTAGAGTCAGTTTGTATTTAACCAATGTTAGTACAAGAGCATAACCATGTATTGGATATGCTCTGCCAGGATGTTGGCAATATCAGTTGGTTCTGTAATTTGTGTGCCGTTGTGCTGTAACTCAGAGCAGATCTGGGTGTTGCCATTGAGATTCTTGACATAGCTAAAATGGGAATGCCTTTGGTGAGGCTCAACCTATGAATGACTACATGCAAGACATATGTTCTAACTGCTACACTATTGCACTACACTTGTTTGCTTTTTAACTGCATTTTGGAAAGTAGTATTCCCCCTTTTATATATTTTAGTATTTGTTTAGTAGTAGTACATCTAGGATGTATAGTGAGGTCAACATAACCTGCAAGACTGATTGGATACAGTCATCATTTTAATTATGTAGAACTGAAAGACTAGAGTTACATTTAATGTTGATTTCTAAAATGGTACGAAAGTATATGCCATGAATGGGCTTGAACTTTGAAAAGGAAGGAAAACACTCCTGGCATGAAACATTTTGTACCACATAAAAAAGACTGACTATTTTTTGTTGTTGTTAAAAAACAGGACCTGTAAATGATTTAACATGCATAAACTATAAGAATATAGACTTGCTCTGGGATTCATGAAGCTTGCACCAGGCGCAGGCATAGCGTAGGTGGAATAACGCCAAATATGGCCGTCGAGCGATTCAAGTACAATCAAATTCCACGTGCACTACCAGCATACACCAGAACTGCTCAGCCCTCAGCATAGGTATGCTAATTACCCCATGCGCAGTGTCACACCATGCAAATGAAGGTAGATAGCGATTCATGAAGTGGTGCAGGCATAGCGTAAGCCCATGGAAATGTAAACCAAAAAACACGGTTTACATTTTCCCAAACAGAACATCGGAACTATGGAAGTGAGCCATACTCATGTATTACAAAGTTAACATATGCCAATGGCTAAATACACAGCCAATGGCATAAGAAAAGATGCACAACACCTAAAAAACAACATTTAATGTCATGTCCACAGTAACGCACAGTACAACCACAGGGCATGTGTGCACAAACAGGAACATAAAGAAAATATATAAAAATGTCATAAAATCGCAATGTAATACAAATCAGGTTTTCACCATAATACGCAATGGTAGGCATGGAACACCACAACCAAGGTGCAAGGGTTGCTAAGGGCCTGCGACAATGTTCGGCGCGGTAACTATGAATTAGTAGTCAATGCCATGCAAATGAGGCAGGTAATACTGAATCGCAAACGTCCCGCCAGATGAAGGATGTACCATACGGCACAGCGCTATAATACCGAGGAGTGGCTCAGAGGAGATACATGACATCAGCAGAGGGGTGTAAGCAAAGCTGCAGGACAGGGGTGGGGAGGAAGGTATAGAATCGTTTAGCTGAGAGCACACATGGTGCCCGAAAGCACATGTGTACAGGGATGAAAACATGCCCGAAACCCGGTAAGTGGAAGCATGCGCCATGAACAATAGCACAAACAGAAAGGTCAGGGGAAGAAAAGAAGGAAATGCCGAAGTAGGGTAATTGGAGTACTACTGAGCAATTAACATCAATCAACTCACGGTGGCCAATTGACGGCAGCTGACAAGTCTGCTCGCAGAAACCTGCAAAATAGGATAGGGGAGGCATTGAATTGCAAAGAAAGGAGGGGAGGCATTGGATTGCAAAGAAAGGAGGGGAGGCATTGGATTGCAAAGATAGGAGATCTGTCATAGCAGAGCAAAGCAAACCGACAGCAGACTGGCAATAGCACACATTACGCAAGATAAGCCAGGTCTAGGAAAGTACAAATGAAAGCAGGCTGCTGGATGCATGCCAGAAAATGGTAGGTGGAACCTGCAGAAATGTAAAGGGAAGGTCAAGAGGTAATCCACAGCAGCCAAATGTAATTCAACACCAAAGGCACCACAATAGTAGTTCCAGTAGTAAAACACATAAGATACCCTGTAGCTATGATCGTACATACACACCCTATGACATCATCGGTGTTCACAGCACAATAGTATAAAGTGTGAAAGCACCCTACACACACCTGTGTATTCCCAAACACTGCACCATAGGTATAAACACACAGGGAACTTTTAAAATGTACATGTTGGGAGCTGCCATAGCTGTGATTCATCAGCATGTGTTAGAGACTGACAGTGTTGTGGAGGACGATGCCGACAACCACCGCAGGCTCCGGAGGAGGAGAAGAGTGTTCAGACCAAGGGTAACCTACCAGGGGTTACATGATCTGGAGATAGTAGAGTGTTACAGGGTGGACAGGGACATCTTACAGCAAATAGTGGAGCTGTGCCGGCCATGCCTGAGAACCAGAAACAACAGTGGGGAACCCATCCCAGTGCACACGAAGGTATGTGTAAGCTTGCGAATACTAGCCACAGGTACCTTTCAAAGGCCAACTGGAGATATAATGATATAATGGGGATCTCACAGGCATCAGCATCCAGGGAACTACACCAGTTCCTGGATGCCATGTTACCACATGCCAATGAGCATATATACTTCCCCCAAACTCAGGAGGAGTTGGACAGCAATATGCATCACTTCCACCATGTGGCACACTACCTGGAGGTACTGGGTGCGATAGACTGCACGCACATACAAATCAAGTCACCACCCAGTGAGCATGGTAAGCACTACATAAACCACAAGGGATTCCACTCCATCAACTGCCAGGTCATGTGCAATGCTCAGGGCATTATCATGGATGTGTGTGCTGGCAGCCCTGGAAGCTACCATGACTCCCATATGTGGCATGCCTCACAGCTGTATCAGGTATTTGTCAAGGGGGACATCCCACATGGCCACCTTGTGGGGGATGTTGGCTATGCACTGGAGCCGTGGATGATGACTCCCATCAGAAATGCACACACACCCATGCAAGAACGCCATAATGAGGCGCACTCACAAACCAGAATCATCATAGAGCATGTGTTTGGGATGCTGAAATCATGGTTCCGGTGCTTGGACACATCTGGTGGAGCCTTGCAGTACTCTCCAGGCATGTGTGCCCACATCATCATAGTATGTGCCATGCTACATAATATGATCCTGCGGAAACAGCTGCAGCAGGGACAAAATGGTGATGGCCCTCATAGCCCACTGCAATTGAAAGGCCATCACAGGCACAGAGGGATTCAGACCACGAACACACTGTGCCAGACCCAGTAGGCAGATGGAGGCATGCCCAATATGCCTATGCCTTGGCAAAGAGGGAACGTATAGCACATATTCTGACAGTGTAGACCCCCACGGACTGACACACCTCTCCACCCACACACAGAGTAAAATGGATGGCACACAAACACGACCACCTGTAAATTGTAATTTATAGTTGGCCCACTGTGTGAATCCTACATAGGCAGCCCTCAAACATTGTACACACAACAGCTATTGGAACACGGAATGTCAAGACCTGAACAGTACATGCGCCTATCAGCATATGGTGGTGCTGTGTGTATAGGTTCCCAGGTACATCGGTAGGTACATGGCCGATTGTCAGAGGCCATACACCAAATGGGGCAAACAGTGTCCGCTGTCACCACAACATTGAGTAACCAACTGTCGCTTAGTGGAGCAGAGGCAAATAAATAGGATACCGCCAACTATGGAATGTGTAACATACAGACACGCATAACAACGAGGCTGAAAGACCGAAAGAACACAGAACAGTACAACCGCAAGTAATAGTATGATGATATGAAGGGACATTTAGTTACCGCTGCTGGTGTTGCGGTCCACGTAGGTACTGTGTTCAACTGTGTTTGTGAGTGCCATAGTCTGTGTATGTGTGTGTTGAGGGTGCCGTGTGCATCTCCATGTGACTGTAATGTGTGCATGTGTGTCCACATCGTGTGTCTGTTAGTGCCAACTCAGAGGTAGATCATTATGGTAGGTGTGGGTATAGCTAGCCATAGGCATACAGTTACCACCTGTCCCACATTAGGAGGGACAGCCCCTCCCTGGGCAGGTGTGTCCTGACATTACAAAGGCAAATGTCTGAGATTGTAGGACATTATTACATCCCATATATTATGTAATAGTTGCATTAAATAGTTATGCCTGTATGTAAGAAACATAAATGATACATGCAATATGATAAGTAGCCAGAGTCCCACAACAATAGGTATGTATTGAGGATAAAAGTATGTGCTATCCTTTGTACTGACCGTGGCTATGTATCAGCCTTTAAACACCACTGTGTGTCCCACAAGTGTCCAACAATGGCCATATGAAAAGATGGCAACCCATGGCAAAGAGGTTCTGTTTCCAATGCAACTGCAATGACTGCAAATATCTGGCACAGAAATACACAGGATAGCTGTCATTTAGACATATCCCTTTACATATCGCTGCAATTCCGGAGGTATGGAAGTATCAACCTCACCTGCATACTATATAGAAACCAATTAATAATGGCCCAATGTAAAATCCCGTAACATAAGTCTACTAACTGATAGCTCTTTAATTAGGGACGGAGCCCACACACACATATATAAGGAATATGTAGAAATGCAAGCCCCACAAACCTGTATATGCTACGTACACCCACCGACATCCCCCACACTAGAAACTATAGCAATACAGACTGTAATTACAGCACAAACATCCAGTCAGTCAATTACATCTGCAGAACCGTCAACATACCTTGTGAGAGACACAATTAAATGTGCCATGCAAAATTGTAGCCGTTGTATAATAGAACAAATGGCGATGTTACAGGTTTTGTTTGCAATAGTCCGTTATCAGACAGTTGGGATGACAGGTACACCCACATGTTGAACCACATACTCTAGCTGTCACACACAATCCAAGGGGGACGTGAATCCAAAGTATACTTGTCTCTACACATAGCAGTTGCAATTACACACAACAAAACACAATACAGGCCGTCTCCCCTAAGGTAGGGCAAATGGGCAATGCCCAAGTGGAGAATTCAATTATACCCCACTGTTGCCATGTAATTGGTGAACAGAATAGCTGCACAGCTGATGTGCAAGTAATTAGTCACTCAGGAACACCAATTGGTGGCAAGAAACCCACATGTTACAGGTATCGACATATATAAGGATGACTTGCCAGACATTCAAACCGTATGCTCATACCATATACCTATTTAAGCAGTGTAAGAGAGATAGAGACAAAAGTCCGGAACGATAACAAGGTATGTAGAACACTCGGTATGTAAGTTTATGTATAGCATGTTTTGTATTAATTATTTAGTCTATGTATAGCCTGGTTTGCATTAATTAAAAGTGTCCACAATGCATAAAGTGGGAAAAGGTATTTATGTAGTGATGTCTTGCTGAGCATACTAATGCTTGTAGAAACTGTGCATCCAGCAGTGGGCCACAAGGTATACATCACATACACTACAAGGGATGCTACATGAGGGCTTTAAACAGAACAATTCCATACAACCCACCATCAGTGCTAGGGTATGTCGAACAAGTACATGCCATAGCAGGGGATAGTATAAGTTGATATACTGTCACAGTAGGCATGTGTATGGGCATATAATGACAATGACATGTCTAAGGTGGTCCTGCTGTGCAAGCATGCTTTGCATTATGGGATACTATGTAAAATATGTGTAATGTAATGTATTGTATTGTAGG
Source organism: Protopterus annectens (assembly GCF_019279795.1). NCBI lineage: Eukaryota > Metazoa > Chordata > Ceratodontiformes > Protopteridae > Protopterus > Protopterus annectens. The sequence goes on from NC_056737.1 coordinate 1,426,195,726, forward strand.
TAGATATGTCAGCTATTCCACACAGCATAACAGGCATATCATGCATACCAAAGGTATCGTCTATTGGCATGTACAATAACAGAATACATATGGCTTGTAGGCATGGGACAGTGTAATAGCATGAGAGCTAATCTAAATGGAAGGGCTACCAAGTAACCATGCACAAAGGACATGTAATAGCTTCACAGGTTCATAGTGGGGTACTATGCAGTCTGGCAAGTCTATGTGTAAGCACAACTACAGTGTTCACACCAGTGGCACCTCTCTAGGGTAGTGTCCTGTGAACAGCAGAGCCATGTGTTACCTGCACCTCTGCACAGTACAGCCACTGCAGTGATCCCTGGTGTACATGTGTCTCCCAACCACCAAGTGAAGTATCACATGAACAGTGCTACTGAGTGTCCCTGCATGATGTACATAGGACTCATGTTCCAAAGCATGGTGAGTATCCAGTTTGGGAATGTAACCCTCAAGCACATCCCACTCATCGTTGCGTGTGTGCACATATCCATGAGCATGTTGCTCACAGTGGCTTTTGCTTATGTCATGTATGTGGAGTATATCCATTAATATTGTCGTGGACATGGGCCCTGTCTGTTCAGCAGAGGTCAGCCCTGAGTATGTAGTATGCAAATGTGTACAGACATGGTGTCCGTAGTTCAGCCGCATAATTTAACTGTCGGAGCTCAATAAATGTCATGATGTGTTAATGTTGTGGCATGTAAAGCTGTAGCTGTTGTGTAAGTTAAACCCTAAATGGGGTGGTGTACCCTTGAATGTGTGTAGAAGTCTGGAGTTCAGAGGTACAATGGGTGCCTATGTACCAGCTACACACCCAGTACAGATAAGTGTGGCCACGTAGAAGGATATCCACACCACAGTGGCAATATGGTAACCACAGGAGTGGGTACAACATACGTGTGTACTACAAACATGTTCAATGTGACATGTATGTAGGGGACTACCACCTATGTGATAGTCAGTGGGTGAATGGTGTAATGCAAAGGTTATGTTCATGAATCTTGTGTCATGCAGCTTGAGGCCATGATATTCATATCAGGTATCTGTCACAGTGACACCCATATGGATGGAGTCAGTATCAGCTGGTGGATCAATCATGGTGCTTTGTATGCAGGGGTTTGTAAAGCTAGGCAGGGAAAGTCCCTCTGTGCTAGCCTGTACCTCAGGGAAGTATATACTGAACATGAGGGGCCCTATGACTGAGGACTGTGGTATACCAAGTCTAACTGAAATACAGTAGGTACTATGGTATGCTACCCTCATTGTGTGTGTCCTGTCCATGAGCCACATTGCATAACATCCTGAGACATAGGGTACGATGTGCAGGTGGATGTGTATGTTGTCAATACCAGAATGGAGAACGGTGCTGAAAGGCAATGAGAGGACAATGCAGGATGTGTGGACCCCCGTACCATCATCAACTACCCTGGTAACTGTATGAAAGGAGTCCACCAGGTGTAGGGGTCATGCTCTGGCCCTAACAAGTCCAACCCGGGTGGCATCAAAGGACCGGAGCCCAACAATGTCTCTGTGAATGTTGTCCATGATGATGTGCCCCATAGCCATTCAGAACAGTCCAGTCAGGTGTGTAGGACTATAGTACCACTCGTGCATTGTGGTGCGACCTGTGTGGAGTGTGATAACTTTTGCTGTGTGCCATTCAGGGGCCACAATGTCTGATGCAAGGCTATTACTGAATATGGTGGCCTAGTGGGGAGACATGTCATTCAGAGGTCTGTGGACATCACAGCCTGGGACTTTGGAAGGAAACATGGGGCCAGTGTCCCAGGACATATAGAGTGCAGGTTAATACTGTGTAGGTGTGACCGCAGGGACACCGCAATGTTCCTGAATGGATTGTGGCCCTGTAGTGAGTGAGAGGGTGTAATGTCAGCATTGAATCCATCCGCCAGCATGTTGCCAACATCACCTGGGTCTGTAATGTTCCTGAGTGACTGTTGTATGTGAGAGCAAATGTGGGTATTTCCATTGACTACTGACATACCACCATAATGCCTTGTGGTACACCCCGGAATGTGTCGCAGTAATGTTTACGTAGCTAGTCTTGGAGTATGTGATGAGGGATCCCATGGCCCTACCAAGGCTGACCAGTGAACTACCCCACCCATGGGATTGTACACCACTGTGCAACAGCCTCCACTTGTTGTTGTAAATTATGTCCATGGAACTTGACCACCAGAGTGGCGTCTGTTATCTGGTGTGTACCATCATGGCTCTGTGTGGAATAGCATGATCCATGTAGTCGTGTACGTGCTAATGAAGTGCACTGGGATATATTTCAGCATTTGTATGTGCATTGTCCATCTGCATGGGTGTCATGACGTTAACTACTGCTGTCATAAGACGTCTGTAGTAGGTGTTGTAGTACTCATGTACTGTGTATGCCGTGAAGGGTGTGGTGCCGGGATGTGGCTAACAAGGGTGATTAGCATATGTTTGGAATCCACCAATGAGGGGATAACCCCAGGTGTGGAATACCAGTCACATGTTGGTAGTGTTCATGTCAAGGATAATTTTGGTCTTGGAGGTGGTGTGTATGGGTTGATCCAGCCGAGTGGAGGTTATGACTCATGGATGTGTTGGTACATGAGTGGCTATCCCAGTTAAGTGTGGGGTAGTGTCAGTCACACATCAGTAGTAGCTGTCTGAGCCCTACTGTCCAGTACACCAACAAATGAGGTCTGGTAACCATGGGGTATGTTGTTGAATCTGTAGCTTGTTACAATGTGTATAGCGGTTCCGGACACAGTTAGTTGCACGTGGAACACCTCTGATGCATTGTGCTAAGTAACTAGCCAGGATGTGTGTACAACATAGTGGGATATGGGAACACCTCAGCCATGGGTGTGCCGGTCCAGGTATGTGTCTGAAAGGTATGGTCTGTCTATAACATGTCATTGCAGGTGTGCTCTGCAGAGCCTAGAGGCAGGTCCCAGTCACTACAGAGATATAAGTGATGCATTATAAGGTGTGCCTTGCCTGCTTTCGTCACAGAGGAAGATGCAAGCATTGTGTCACATGACCACGTCTTGCTTGCCAGTTCCCGTTCTGCCGGTGACTGTTATTGGAAACTGTGCAAGACAGGCAGTATAGAAGCAGCAAGAGCCTTACATGTAATCTGTACTCCCAGGGCTGACAGTGTGTTTGACCAGGTCAGTCAAAACGGACAGATACCAGATGCCTGTGAAATGACAGCAGAAGCATAGGCAACTGCTGAAGTGACACAGTCAGTCATTGTACAGTGGTATTGGGTCCGGATGAATGCATAATGCTCCCCAGGGCTTGGCCCACACCTTCAGGGCTACAAGACTGGTGAGCTATTGCATGTCCCTGCACATGTAGTCTGTGAAGTGGCATTTCAGGGCAGTCACAATAACATGGAGAATGACAGTCACATCATACCTGGTGAGGTGTGGCATTGGTGCATAGGTTTTGTTGCAGAACCAGTTACCCGACAGCAAGATATAAGCGACTATCGCCTTGTGTAGCCTGCTGTGTGGAACTGCAGTGTGACCGCCTACAGAGTCACCTATGACTGGTGTGTTGTGTATGTTATAACACCCTATTGGCTGTATGTGATGGGCACACATGAGTCTGTGGGCTATAAGTTGGTGATGTTGTGTTCCATGATGGGGACTGCCTCTGGTGCCTACACAGAGTATGGAGAGGTACTACACAAGTTGTTCTCATATGTGTGGCCTGTGGTGGAGATCACGTGACACTATGTGATGAGTGGATTGTGTTGCGAATGTTACACATCCCCACATGACTGTCAGATGCAGTCAAGGTTGGTGACAGCATTACCCCCAGCAGGGCTGCATAAGTGTATCCCCCACAGGCTGTAGTGTCGTATGTTGGGAGGTGAGCATTGAATGTGTACATGAGACAATTGCTCTATTGCCACATGTATGACATATCCATCATATAGACAGGCAACAGCACTGGTACGTGACAGTTGGACATGCCTGTATATACAACCATGTCTCACAGGATATGTGAGTTACGTGTGTACAACAGCTGTTGTACCATAAGCAAGCTGGAAATTTGAGGACAGCCAGTGTACCTCTGGGAAATGGTGTGGAATGGATGCTATATTAATCAGTAGCTCATGACATGTTCACAAGTTCTGTACAAGTGCTTAGCATGAATATACAATACAGATAGGGTGTTGGATAATATCAACCCACAAGTGGTGACGACAGTCATAATGGGTGGCACCGCACTATAACCCTGCTGACTATGGTCTGCATGTCCATGAACCATTATCAATGTAGACATTAGCAGTACAGATGTACAAGACAGTACGGATGTTTGATTACAAATTCCTTTGTATGTCACAGGAGTGTTCTACCAGTGGCCTGTTGACAGACTCACAACTACAAAAGGTGCCAGAGTGACATGTGCATATTACACCAGTGCCAGCTACAGTAAAACAGGGTTAATGTGTTGTACACACCCTCATTGTAGCCCATACCACACAGACAAATGTTAGGCATCTGTGCATGTAAGGATGTGAATGGCTATGACCTATGAGCAATAGCTGTGTCAGTGTGGTGAACATCATACAGAATGGGCTGTGTGAGTGAGGTGTGTGACATATGTGCACATTCTGATGGATGATATCAGCATTGTCACCACTTGGTGAACATCCCTGTACCCATTAACTACCACCTAGGCTGTGGTCAACATTATGGACACTGTGTAAGGGATGGTGCTGTGCAGTACACCTCCCTGACTTGGTGACATCTCCTGGCCCCCTAGGTAGTCATATGAGGTACCCATGTCATGACAGGGTGCCATCCATGAGCACGGAGATCATTGGACAGGCATATACAGCACTGGGGTGAGCAATATTGGATCACATATCACCTTTAAGGGGTAATGGCCATGCATGGGTGGGTGATACTAGCCTTCACAATTCTCACATCCACTATGCAGCATGCTGTCTACCTTGCGTAAAGACATTTGCTACACCATGAGGATGGACATGCTACATGTCCATATCCTGATCTGAAAGACATACGTCATGGACAGCCACCGTCCTAATACTAGGATTGCCACATGCTGGACAGATCCCTGTGCCATACATGTGACATACTCCCGCCATACCATGCAACCCTGTCCATCAAAGCTGCACATGTCATCCCAGTCATACATGGTGTGATGGCCACATGGTAGATGTAGTATCAACTGTCTGGATCAGTAATGTGGGACTCTTGCACCTTGCGGTGGCATAATGGCTGTCAGTTACAGCTAGAAAACCTTGCCTGTAGATGATTTGGTTGATAACCATCCCTAAGAATGACGTCCGGCTAGCCATTGTCCCCTGTCTATCACATGTGCAACACAGGCGATCCATGGCAGGATGTTGAACAGCTGTACAGTGCTATGTAGATGTATATGGCAAAACACATGCATGTACAGGTTTCCATGCATATGTGTGCATTGTCACTGCTCAAGTCCATTAAGGCTGTGTCTGTGTTGATATGTGACATATACACAGCATCAAGGTCAACAGCATTACCGTGGACACATCCAGGCATGTGCAGATAGGTAAGAACACCAGTGAAGGCAAACAGACATGCCCACATCAAGACAGCATTCACATGCAGTATGAACACTGTAATGAGGTGACACACATAAATGGTGATGATATCCAATGCATAACAGGTGTTACATGTGTGTGACACAAACATGTCAGTCATGTCAGTGTCATGATGGTTTGCAAAGATAACTGTGCAGATGTACTAGATGTAATAGAAATGTATGTGCAGCAGTATCTCTGTCCATCTCTGAAACTGTGACCTGCCACCATCATTATGTCTTACAGATAATGCCTTGTACACGCCTTCCAGCGTACAGCCGCCAGGAGGATGATGTCCTCATCCCATACCTCCATGAGAACTATGAGGTGTTGTTCAGCCATGTGCCACAGTATGCCCAGCAGCAGGATGAACTGTGGCAGGATCTTCACAGGAGGGTGAACTATGTGGGTGGCCATAACCACACCTACCAGCAGGTGAGCAGTCACTGCACGGACCTGATATGACATGCAAAACAGTGTGCCACTGCAATCACCAGGGAACAAGGTGGAACAGATGGTGGGCAACCAACCCAGCCCCCACTCACACACACACACTAAGGAGTTACTGGCCAGTCTGGGGACACCCTCAGAACAGCATCCACAAACACTAGCTGCCATCATGGAGGTGGGTGCCTCCCAACCAATGAGCCTGGAGTTTCCGGGTAAGTCAGTACTGCACATATGGCTACTATATCCCATTTATGTGCATGTGTCACTGTACATTATGTAATGTAACAACATATGCATGGTATGTGGACACACATGCTGCATACTACAGTATGCTACCCTGTGTATGCTATTGTACAAGCGAATGTGTTAACATGCACAGTGCACCCTGTGGCTGTCATACAGTCATGGATTATGTTCATACTGCTGTGTCACCCCTATACAGGTACCTCTGGCATGCCGCACAGACATGAGTCCATTGTAGGTGAGACTGTCATCAGTATCAGGCATGTAAAAGCATAGATCTATTTGCCATGTGGCCAGTTAACAATTGTACACTTGATGTTCGTTCCATTCACAATATACAGGCCGCATCAACCATCATTCACACAGGCCACCCATGTGCAATATATACAAATGAAATGATACACTGACATGAAACCAGAGCATTTGTCATTGCTACATGTGTGGTCAGCTGTGCATACAATGGTGGAGGTGTTTTACAATGGAGGCACATGTACTATACATTGGAACAACACGTGTGGTATGCAAACAGTGCCACACAGTGAGCTGTGATATGGACAGCCCACAGGAGTCACCATTGTGTTATATGCCCCTGCAATGGGTGCACACATTGTGATGTGCCATCTGACATGTCCAAGACACGTAGTGTATTGGCTGCAATAATGTCACACTATCCCATAACCCATACCCCACATACAACCTGTTGTTTGCATAGCCCTGTGGATGGTGACATATCTGAGATCTGTGGGTGTATGTCATATGGGACAACACAGACATGTGTGATAGATGGCCATCACACACATTTGTCCAACACATGTGCACACATGGCCATGGGGGATGGCCAGAGATACATAGTCACACAGTAGATGTGATGTGTATACACCCTGTTTCACATTGTCCACACATGGTCCAATTATAGCCTTAGTTGACCGATTATACAGTTGATGTGGTACACTGGACATCCTAAAAGCCTGTGCACAGCCAGTGGAGGTGTCACTGACGTCTACCATATAAGATGTGTTGAACATCACACCTGTGTCATAGCATGACAGTAGTCACCTGTACAGCTTCCACAGACATTGACAACACATCAGGCCACATATACTGTACATTTCCCTTGCTGCTGTAGGATATCACAGTTAGCTGTGCACCTCGTGTGTGTGGTACAGCAATGTCATGTTGGACATGGTGAATTGACAAGTCCGCTATGTGTGGACATGGTTGTCAGGCAGCTAAGACTCTGTAGTTGTTGTGCAGGGGTGTCCTCCAGTGACCTGTCACATGACACAGCATGGTTTGGTATGTCTACACCTCATCATTGTGGGTCACAATCCACAGTTATGTAATGGGTATGCATGCAGTTATAGCTATGCAATGTGTACATATTATGCACTGTATAGCAATATAGACACCTCATGATGCCATGCAATTTCACAGTGTCTGTACTTCACACTGTAGAGCAATGTAGATGGCTCACACTACCCTTCCATGCACATACACATTTGCTAAACACGCATTCTATCTGTAGGGCATACAGACAACACTGCAATGTGATGACAATTATGGTGCTGTACATGTCAGGACACCATTGTGTCAGGCATGTATGCATGTTAATGCACACGTCAGTAGATTACATGTCAAGGTCATGTCAACCATGTGTACTGTTATCCTTTTCTGGTCCACATGGTGTATCATGGGTTTGCATGCATACTACCATGTTGTGTGAACTGCATGGTTACTGATATGACACCTGCTTGCTGTATTGTGCACCCCAGGGGGTATGCTTACTAACACTATTAATGTCTGAGCTGCATGCCATCTGCTGTATCACAGGCATGCTGCATGCCATCTGTCAAATCACATGCAAGGTGTGTGTGTGTGTGTGTGTGTGTGTGTGTGTGTGTGTGTGTGTGTGTGTGTGTGTGTGTGTGTGTGTGTGTGTGTGTGTGTGTGTGTGTGTGTGTGTGTGTGTGTGTGTGTGTGTGTGTGTGTGTGTGTGTGTGTGTGTGTGTGTGTGTGTGTGTGTGTGTGTGTGTGTGTCTGTGTGTGTGTGTATGTGTGTGTCTGTGTGTCTGTGTGTCTGTGTCTGTGTGTGAGTGTCTGTGTCTGTTTCTGTGTGTGTCTGTGTCTGTAAGTGTGTGTCTGTGGCTGTGTGTGTGTGTCTGTGTCTGTGTGTATGTGTCTGTGTCTGTGTTTGTGTGTATGTGTGTGTGTGTATTTGTGTGTGCGTGTGTGTGTGTGTGTGTGTGTGTGTGTGTGTGTGTGTGTGTGTGTGTGTGTGTGTGTGTGTGTATATGTATGTATGGCTGTCTGGTGCATGGAGTGAGGGCAGAGGCTGCAGAGGGCGGCTATCCGTACCATAAATGACAACATCCAGGCATTGGCAAATGCTCAAAAGCAGATTGCTGATGTTCTGGACAGGTGATTGGGTGACATGGTCAGAATCCCTGACCGTGGCATGGCTATCTGCGAGCATGAGCTCTCTGTGCTGGAACATCTGGTACGAGTGAGGCATAGGCCACGTGGACGTAGGCCAGCTACACCACCTAGTGCAGGGCGACGTGAGCATGCCACCTCACATGCCCGCTCCCATAGTGCCGGTAGCAGTAGCAGTGCAGCTGGTGCTGCGCTGTCCACACCAGGACAGCACAGGCCACATGAACATGGCCCTGGACATTCCCAGTGGGGACACGGTACCAGGAGATGTGTTGTCATACAGTAGCCAATCTGTACCTCCACCTGGTAGTACCCGTACAACCCCTGGCAGGCACAGGTCACATTGCCGTGGCCAGATACAGTGAGCTGTACAATCTGGTCTGTATAATCTGGAGCTGTCAGTAATACCCCTGTGTAGGCCTCACAAAAGGCAGAACTGTGTGCATACATACACACACACAGCAAACACATCTGTAGGGCACCACAACACCCACATGCATACTGAACAGACATGTCCAATCATATCACCGGCCCTTACCCACACACATGATGTCACCCATTGGTGCAGCTTATGCCCCTGGCACACATTATCACCCTGTGCATATGATGAAGCCTGTGCCACATCCCTGTCATCCACACCATCGGTGCAGGTACATGCTCAAATGGTCTGATACACAGGGTGAACAGAATAGTGAGATGTGTATATTACATTAGTTGTGTACAACTAGTGAGGGAAGTGTTTATTATGTTAGTTGTGTAAGAATGGTGACAGACATGTATATTACATTAGTTGTGTACTGTTGACATGCACCAGACATGCCATGTAGTACAGGTGTAGCATGCATTGTTATGTGTGCACAACCATGTAGTACAGGTGTAGCATGCATTGTTATATGTTCATAGTATGTGTCTCGGTAACAGCAGTAACAGCATGTTGGTAATGATGCCCTGGTTCCCTCCTTATGGTCTACTTGCATGTGCCTACAGGTAGCAGTGTTTGCAGTCTCCCATGTGTAACTGTGGAGTACTCACAGGCACATATGGCAATCTCAGCATGCTATACATAGCCTCAACCAGACAGCTGGAAAGTCTAACATACCACAGATGTCCACACATATACTGATCCAGCAGCCTGTGTGCAGTTTAATAGGCTACAGTGGATAGAGATGTGACATCCATACCAGGTCACATCACATGTATGTTGACATGGTGCAGGGGTTGTACACAGCGGTCTGGACAATGATAATGTTAGAGGCCACTTGATAGCATGAGGCCTCACTGTGTAGCAGTAATACCCTGTCACAGTACAGGAACATGCCCACACTCACGGGGTCGACAACACTATAACGCACACCCCATAGTGTTGAGGTGAGGACACTTTCCTATGTGGTCATCACCCTCACAGTGCTGTGCACCCACACAATGTGACACAGAGAAGGGACATGTACAGGTAGCCAGTATGGCTGAGACCGATGGCATCAACAGGGTAGTAGACTGCATCACCATGACAGGTTGGGATCCTTTGTGTTCTGTATGGTAGCATACACCTCACTCCATGCACCAGATAGCCATACATACATACACACACACACACACACACACACACACACACACACACACACACACACACACACACACACACACACACTGTGGAGACCACAACTGTCATACACATATGGATAGCTGATGTGTGTGATACACACACCACACCTGCCTATGTCATGCTTTCCACACTGCAATATGTACAGATGTCTACAACAGTGTACAGGGTGTGTCACAATTGGGATGTATTCCCCACCATATGTGGCATATATGGTCACACATGCAAACACACATGGCAGTACTGTGAATGATACACCTGCTATATGATGATACATCTGACAGACATGCAGCAGTATTGGCCACATTATGTGCACCAATGCTATGTCCAGCATGTGTGCTGCTATATGCACATGGGAGGATGTAAGTGTTACAGGTGTCGAGTGACATACAGTCGGTAACACCTGACCGCTGTGTAGGTTTTATGTCTTCACCATCAGGTAACAGTAACATAGCGTACTGTTTGCACATGTAATGGTATGATGGCGTGTGACACACCTGTGAGCCGTACCCTGTGAAGATCCATTTACACAGGTGGATCACCACTTTACATACACACATCCATCCATACCTGATGTACATCCTACCTTACTGTCAGTATGTCAACATATGCAGGTGTCAATGATGGGGCTGCATTGCAACTGCATGTTGTAGTTAGGCACAGATGAGTTACTTACATCAGGTACTGCACATGCATGGCAGCTGCATGCACACTACAGTTTGTACACGTGTGTTGGTCCTACATGCCTGTCATGTAGCCATGTTTGTATGCATTGCAATGGGTGGACATGTGTGTTGACATACATAACACATGGACTGTTGTATGATATGATGGGTGTCATGGGTAACTAGTACAGAGGGAATGTGTCCTCAGTGAACATTGCTACCTCATGTACTGTTGGCATTCAACAGCCATAGACCCACCATCCATTTGCGTGTGTGTGATTGCTGTAGCCACTTGTCTGCACAGAGGACAGCAAAAGCTATGTTATGTACATAAGTAGTGTGTGTGTGGTCCATGCACATATCCACTGCAATTACATGTATGACATATCCAAACATGTGTGTTCTTTGGTGTACCGCGACAGTCATCTGTCACAGCTGTGTAAGACCCAGGGCCCCTGTTATGTGTAGAGCCGACCTGGTTATGTACAGTGGTATCATTGCAATGCATAACACATGTTGGAACCCTGTCAGTACATGTGTAGTCTGCACAGTTGCTGTACACCTATGTACAGTCCACTGGTCATGAGTCACACGGTGTTGTGTCGATGTATTGCTGGTCCAACGACATGGTGATGTCTGAGGGATACATTGTAGACTACGGTGTGTACCTCTGTGATCTGCACCTGAGACATCTGTGATGGGTCCTGAGTGTGTACTGGTCAATACATGTCAGTGGCCTTCATGTACGTGGGGACAGTAATACCATACTATGCCCTTCCGTGTTTAGTATCCGTGTGCATGCAAGATGGCCCTTTGCAACTGCTAAGTGTGTAGGCATGCCCAGTATGCCGTTGTGTAGTTGGACACACAGTACATTCCAAACTGTGCCCTTACGTGTTTAGAATCCGTGTGCATGCAGGACATCCCTTTGCAACTGCTAAGTGTGTGTGCATGCCCAGTACGCCGTTGTGTAGACGGACACACAATACATTCCCAATGGTCATGTGATACTAAGTGTGTGGGCATGGCCAGTGACACCTTGTGTCAGTGATGTGCCTCTGTGTATGGGCATGGCCATTGACATCCTGTATAGTGATGGTGGACATCCAGGCAACAGATGTCCATTTTCAACGTCACGATTGATGCCTACATTGAACACACTGGCTGACTGTCTTGCAGGGTGTACTGTCTGTGGCACATCCCATATCTATGTAGTGTTCTTGTAGTGCTCTGTAGATATTTAGTTGCCCCAATCACACCACTGCTGTGTGTTTGTCTACGTCTACCTTGGGACAGTAATATGCTTTCAGACTGCTCACTCTCTATACATTCCCTATCTGCGTCCTTGCCTTCGTGGAAGATGTCACCCACCTAGATGTATGCATCTGGGAGTGCTGTGTTCAGTAATCTCGGTAGCGTGTTCTGTAAATGCATAATTCTGTAGTGTGATAAGGTAGTTAGGTGTATGTTCGACTCCCAGCCCTGCCAAGTGTGTGTGTGTGTGTGTGTGTGTGTGTGTGTGTGTGTGTGTGTGTGTGTGTGTGTGTGTGTGTGTGTGTTTCCAGCTGCCTGGGGACACAGTAATGCTTTTAGATGCCTCACACTACATACATTCCCTATCGGCATCTTTGCCTTTGTGAATGATGTCACCCACCTAGAAGTATGCCTCTGGGAGTGCTGTGTTCAGTAATCTTGGTAGCGCATTCTGTAAATGTGTATTGCTGTAGTGTGATAAGGTAGTTAGGTGTATGTACGACTCCCAGCCGTGTGTGTGTGTGTGTGTGTGTGTGTGTGTGTGTGTGTGTGTGTGTGTGTGTGTGTGTGTGTGTGTGTGTGTGTGTGTGTGTGTGTATTTCCAGCTTCCTGGGGACACGGTAATGCTTTTAGATGCCTCACACCACATACATTCCCTATCGGCATCTTTGCCTTTGCAGATGATGTCACCCACCTAGAAGTATGCCTCTGAGAGTGTTGTGTTGAGTAATTTCGGTAGTGCGTTCTGTAAATGCGTATTGCTGTAGTGTGATAAGGTAGTTAGGTGTATGTTTGACTCCCAGCCCTGCCACGTGTGTGCCTGTGTGTGTGTTTCCAGCTGCCTGGTTACATGGTAATGCTTTTAGATGCCTCACACCACATACATTCTCTATCGGCGTCTTTGCCTTTGCGGATGATGTCACCCACCTGGGAGTGCTGTGTTGAGTAATCTCGGTAGTGCATTCTGTAAATGCGTATTGCTGTGGTGTAATAAGGTAGTTAGGTGTATGTTTGACTCCCAACCCTGCCAAGTGTGTGCCTGTGTGTGTCTGTGTGTGTGTTTCCAGCTGCCTGAGGACACGGTAATGCTTTTAGACTCCACACCACATACATTCCCTATTGGCATCTTTGCCTTTGCAGATGATGTTACCCACCTAGAAGTATGCCTCTGGGAGCACTGTGTTCAGTAATCTCAGTAGCGCGTTCTGTAAATGCGTAATGCTGCAGTGTGATAAGGTAGTTAGGTCTGTGTTCTAATCCCAATCCTGCCACGTGTGTGTGTGTATGTGTGAGTGAGAGTTTCCCGCTGCATGACAACAGTACATTGCTTTTACACTATTCACTCTCAGTAGAATCCATACGGCGTCTTTGCCTTTGATGCTGATGCCAGCAAGCTAGACGTATGCCTGTGTGAATGCTGTGATCTAGTAATCATGGTAGGGCGTTCTGTACATGCATAATGCTGTAGTGTGATAAGGTAGTTAGGTCTGTGTTCTGATCCCAACCCTGCCAAGTGTGTGTGTGTGTGTGTGTGTGTGTGTGTGTGTGTGTGTGTATATCTATTTATATATATGTAATGTAGATAGATATTGATATGTATGTGGATATTAGCACTATTGAATGTGCTGCATTATCTGTACGTGAAAACCTTTGATGTATGTAAATCTGCTATGGCTCTGTGATAGTGCACGTACTGTGTGCTGTAGTGATCCTGGGTTATAGTTGTGTAGTGACCAGTTATTTTCTTGCTGGGTATTACAAGGGACATTGACAACAATTATAGTACAGCACCTTTAAATGGTCATGTGCACATCTCAGCAACAGTCAGCAGTGGTTATTACTTTGGAGGATGAGTATGGCTCATATAACTATGTATTAACTGACACTACTATGCAAATCAGGTTAACATTACTGACTCCCGTTTATCCACAGGTTGTGATACAGATCCCAAGAATGTATGTGTATACATTTACAGGTGCAGGACTGGAATATTGTTGAATGCATGGAGGGGTGTCCATAGGTTCATAGGTTCAAAGGTTCATACTAGGCTATCTGCCCTAGGGCATTTGCAAGCCTAGCCAGAGTGTGTGTGGCTTTCACCACCCCTTAGGTTGAGAATACTATACCCATTAGTATGCTGTGCCTCTGTCTAGTAGTGACACAGAGATGATCCCCGGGGTAAACCTACGATCTCCCATCCACTCGTCAAGATTCCTCTGGAACAGAGCCAGTGAGGAGCTCTGCCTCACATGGACCGGGATTTTGTTCCATAGTGTAGGGAGTCTCTGGGTGATGAATCTGTCCCTCCAGCACATCCTATTTATATTCGTGTTGAGGTTTAAGTCTCTTAGGTTCATAGGTTCATAGGTTCATACTAGACTATCTGCCCGAGGGCATTTACAAGCCTAGCTCGGCTTTTTTTGCTCCCCGCCTTGCCTATTTTAGATATACCCATTATTTTGCTGTGCTCTGTCGTGTGACGCAGAACTGATGAGGTATGAGGTCCTCCCCATATCTCCATCCATTGGTCATTCATTCTCCAAGATTTCTTGCTCTGCAGGCCTCACATATGCTCATTTTTATATCCATTTTTTTGAGTCTTTGGGTGATAGGTCTATCCCTGAATGCGTCCCTCCAGCACCAGCACGGTTTCCTAATCTCTCTCCCTTGTCTCTTGATGCTGGATAGATTTTTGGAGTGATGATTTTGAGGTTTTTGATGGTCATTAGTTTGGGGTTCTGTTTGGCCAAAGGTCACCTCTGAGCAATGCCTGCGAGTTAGGAGTTCTTCAGTCGGGCAGCATGGGAAGAGAGCTTTTTTGATTTTCTTGGCCTTTTTGGACCTTTTTTTTTTTTTGAGCCACTTTCTGCAAAGTGTTTTGTCTGCTGTCAGTGCATCACCGAATGGGGCGTGGGATTGCATTGTACTCAATCATTGGTCTGATGAAGGATGAGTAGAGGGAGACTATGAGTGAAGAAGATCCTTGAGAAGGATTCATGATCTAGTTGTCTTCTAACTGTGGGCTCTTGAATGCTAATGACAGACTACTATCTACATGGGTCTGGTCCCTTCTTCCCTGTCTTCTTCTGTGCTTCCTGGATTCTGTTTCTATTTGGTAGCTAGGGGGTAAGCTTGTTTTCGATAGGTATGACTATGCATTTTTGGCATTCCGCGGGGCTCACTATCCTCTGGTTCTGTGCTTCTGTTTTTTGGAGACTCTGGATAAGGATATCTTTGTATGATGTATTTTCTCTATGTTTTCCAGTTTGCAGTCATCTTTCATAATTGTTGTCAGTTTGCTTCCTTGTGTTTGCTTGTGTTTCAGTGAGAACCCTCCTGTGTTTGCTTCCAGAAAGACCAGCCCAGACATGGGCTTTTGATGACACAGGCTCTGAACATGATGGACAGCAAGGGGATCTGTCTGGGGTCTGCTGTCAACCTGGTGTAGGTTTGTATCTGGCATGATCTTTAGTTTGAGTTTGATTATGATGATCAGAGTTTATCAATGATACCCAATGCAAGAGGGTAGCCAAAGGAGGGTAGGAATTCTCATCAATAGCTTTGGAATGATTTCAAAAAAGTTCAATGGCTTTGGAGACTGTTTTTGTTTTTTAGAGAAGTAAAAAAAGTTGGAAAAAAAGATTGGAAACCAATCTTAAAAGGATCCAAAAAGTTCCAAATCCCTAAAAAGCCTTTTTCTTTATTCCATGGCTTTATCCAGGTCCTTTCCAGGTAAGGCTTGGCAAGCTTAATGATTTGGGGATGACAGGGTCTGTGGACACTCCACCGCTTTGACCACAGGCCTTTGTGTTGCAGTGCGCCACAGTCCTGAGTAATTACTTTGATTTGAGTTCTGTGAGTTGACAGGGGGGAAAACACTGTCACACATGGCATGGACACCTGGCCGGTTGGAATGTCCAGTTCACATGGATTTTGGATTTTTGCTTTTGAGCTGTGTTTTTGCTTCACGGAGAGAGGGTTTGTGGGGGAGGCTGCAAGATGTTTGGGGGAGGAAGGGGGATGGAGACTGGGGAGTGTGTATGCAAGGGAGTACATTGCTGGTATTGAGCCAATCATCTGATCAGTAATCTTCTGCACATCATTTTGGAAGGTTTTGAACATCCTCTAGTTCTAATTCCTTTCTTCTTTGAGCTTTTTTGTTCTTTAGCTAAGTTCTTATGTTTTATGAGTTTTTTTTTTTTTTTTTTAAGTTTTTTTATATTTTTTGTTTTGTTCTTTTTTTATTTTAGATTTTTCTTTACCTTGTTTTGTTTTTGCTTTATTTTGTTTTTAAGTTTTTTTTTTGTTTTTGAGGTTTGTTGTTTTTTCCATTGTTTTGTTTTGCCTGTCCTTGTTAGTTTTTGCAGTCCTTTTTTTGGTTTGCCTTTATTGTGTTGCATTTTATTGCTGAGTATTGTTGGTAGAAGGCATTTGAAAGGCATTGTACTTCCGAGTGAAGTGTTAATTCAGAGTAACTCGGCTTTCTTTCAGTTTTTTTCAGGTTTTCTTTTGAAGTCAGTGGGGTTTTTCTTTTAGTGTGGTCTTTTTGTTTGTGTGAGGTGGAGGTGGTTGAACATGTATACTTCTTTCAGATGATGAGATCATCTGTGTTGATACTTCTGTGTCAAGTCAGTGGGATGGTGTGAAGTTTGTTTGGATTGTGTTGTTCAGGATGAGATTTATGTTTTGTAGAATGTTTGGGCTTGAGTATTGTGTTTGTCCAGTAGTGTTGAGTTTTGTTATTATGAATGTGAATGGGCCTGGGGTAGTGTTTGGTTGGTTTGTCATTTGTATATTAGTGGTTCCATAGTTTGTTTGGTGGCCATTGGTGTGGTTGTGGCCTGTATGTTGATCCAGTTTCTAGTGTTTTGTTGGTGGCCATGTGAGCTGTGGTGTGCCTGTATGGTTAATTGCACCAGGTGGGTCTGTGTCTTGTGGGTGATTGTGTGGTAATTGCACCTGGATGGTCTCCGATTTCATGATAGTTTTGCCTGGTGGTGTTGGATCTGAGAATGTATTGATGATGCCTTTCTGCTTCAGGAGCCTAGTTTTGAACAGCTGAGGGGAGGCATGACATGATAGTGCTGGGACCTCCTTTCTCTGCTTGAAGAAGGTTTTTTCACACTTCTGGCATTGAGCATTCTCCATTTGTTTTTTCTTTTTTTAGGCATTTTATTTTTTTTTTTTTTTGTTTTGAGCTTGAGCATTACCCTTAGTTATTTTTTTTGCTTTTTTGTAGTCTGGTGGGAATTTGAGGTTTGCCGCTTGCCAATTTCTCAAGCTGCAAGGTGACCATGTGCAGATATCCCCACCTGGCAGATGATCCAAGGACCAGGCCATCATTGTTGAAGCGCGAGCGGTGCTCAGTATGTCATCATCATCTGTGTGACACTGATCCATTTTGTGGTGTGTTAGTTACCAGTCAAAAGGTCAGGTCATACCTGCCTATCATCAGATCCATCTCTGAATTGGTCATCTTTTCCTCTGTCAGGTCAGCTCAGCGTCAGGTCAGGCATACCTGCCTGGGACAATACGTGAGAGCTCGTCAATGTGTGATGTTCTCAGATAACTGTTGCAGGCGTTGACACATCAACCATGCGGTGCAGGTAGTAGAGACTTGGACCTCTCCCTCTGATGCTGGAGTGACAGCGTGCTGTGGTTATGTGGCGGTGTCTGGCGCTGTGACCTGTGACTGGGCTGTGACCTGCTGATGGTGGAGGTTTGGGTGTCTGTGTCTGGTGTGTGAGGTGGTGCAGGTGTGTGGTGGGTGTGTTGGGGTGGGCTGTTTGGTGTGTTGTGATTTTTGGGACTGTCTGACTAGTATGTCTTGCTCTCGTGGCTCTGGTGGATTTGGATTTTTTGAGGTGGAGCATGTCCATTAATTCCGGGTTGGACACGGCCTTGTATGTCAGGCACAGATCACCTCTGAGCAGACGGTATGAGACCAAATAGAGCTGGAGTTTCTTCAGTCGGGCAGCATATGACATATGCATGAGCCCCTTTATCCTTTTGGTGAGGAACTTTTGGGGTCTCTCCAACTGCTGCAGGTGTTGGGTAAGATACATTCTGAATGGGGCGTTGTACTCAATCATTGGTCTGATAAGTGAAGAGTACAGGGGCACAATGACCTCACCTGATCTGGATGTGAATTCCTTCATGGTCAGGTGGGCAATGTAGAAGGTCTTCCTGACCACTTTGGCAATGTGAGTGTCAAAATCCCCAGGCCTCTGATGACTTCTTCTGTGCTTAATGGATTACCACCTTTGTGGTAATTTGGGGTTATTTTGTTTTTCCCAAAGGGTATGACTATACATTTTTTGGCATTTAGCTTAAGGCCATGGCTCTGGCACCAGTTATCCATTTCTATGAGACCTCTCTGAAGGATATCTGTGTCCGATGGAGTATCAACTATGGCATCCAGCTTGCAGTCATCTGCAAACTTTGTCAGCCACAATCCCCCTATGTTTGCCTGCACTTCAGAGAAATAAATACCGAACAAGAGGAGGCCCAGGACTGAGCCCTGTGGGATACCGCTTGTGACTGGCTTAGAGTCTGACATGGCACCAGCAACTCTAACCCTGTGGGTTCTGTCCTTGAGCCAGTTTGCAACCCAACTTGTAACATATGGGTTTACATTTAAGCTGGTAAGCTTTTCTCTGATGCCCGAGTGGGGTAGTGTGTCGAAAGCTTTTGCAAGGTCAAGGTAGGCTGTGGGAACTGCCTTACCCTCATCAATGGCCTTGGTGACTGTTTCAAAAAAGTTGACCAAGTTCAAGAGGCAGGACCTGCCCTTGACAAAGCCGAAACGGGTAGGATCCAATGCTTGTAGATCCCCAATGTCTTTATTTATGAGTTCCATTATGATCCTCTCCATAGCTTTGCAAACCAGGCTCGTCAAGCTTATGGGGCAGTAATTTCCAGGGTCCATAGAAGCACCGCCTTTGTGGAGTGGGACCACAGTTGCCGTACGCCACTCTTTGGGTACATATCCTGTGGTAAGGCTAAGATTAAAGAGCAGCCTTATGTGTGGGTTTAGTTCCTCATTGAGTTTGTGTAGCACACAGCCGGGGTCTCCGTCCAGTCCCATTGATGCTGTGTTTTTTGCTTTAGAGAGAGCAGCTCTCACCTGGGCATCTGAGATGTTTGAGAGGCTACACTCTGCTGGGATAGATATTTCTCCTTTGGGGGGGAGGGAGGGGAGAAATTTGCACTGAACCTGTCTGCCAGTATGTTGGCAATGTCTGTGGGTTCAGTAATTTTTGTATCATTTTGGACTAATTCTGAGCATACCTGGGAGTTTCCACCCAGGTTTCTAACATAGCTAAAGAAGGCCTTATGATTGTCTTTTGTGTCTTTAGCGATTTTTCTCTCAAAGTTGGCCTTGGAAGATTTTATGAGTGATCTTAGTTTTTTACTAGTATCGATCAGAGATGCCTTCCCTTTTAGGGATTTAGCTCTGTCATGTAGTAGCTTTCTCCTTTTGTTGTAAAGTTTGTTTATGGCTGGGGTCCACCAGACCGGGTGCCTGCCTTTGGTGGAGAGGGTCTTGATTTTATTTGGGATTGCTTGATCCATGCATTCCTGGAGGTGCTAGTAGAAATCATTTGTAAGGGTTTCAGCAGCGTGGGTTGTGGTTTCCACTTCCTCGAGGGCCTTGAAGGGTACCACTCCAGTCTTTAGAAGTGTGAAGTTGGCTTTTGAGAAGTTCTTCACTGTGGTCTTTTTTGTTGGGGGTGGGGTCGGGATGTGGATCTCCAGTGAGATTAATTTATGGTCTGATCTCACCAATGAGGGATATACTTCCAGTGTGGAGCATTTTATCCCCATGTTTGTGATGATCAGGTCTAGTATATTTTCTGGGAATGGTGACTAGTTGTTCCATAGCATTTGAGTTTATGAACTCCAGGAACCTTTGGGCAAGGGTGTTTGGGCTTGAGTAATGTTCCCAGTCTATGTTTGGGTAGTTGAAGTCACTCAATATGATGGTGTTTGGAGAGACATTCATACTCTCCAGTGTCTTCAGGAAGGCTGTGTGGGGTTCCTGAGTTTGAGAGGGTGATCTGTGTGTGATTCACTATCCTCTGCCTCAATTGCATCGGATTGCCTACTAATGCTTGGTTACATCTCTGACAGAGTGCTTCCAAACATAGCAACCAGTACTCAGTAGCCATCTTGTCTTCAGCTTGCCATTCACCTGCATTGCGAACTAACTGTTAACTAAAATTACAATTTCTATGTGTATTTTAAATATTTTTCTTGTTTTAAAAGCGCAGTGCATTTTCGTGCCGCTGCACTACACTTACACACAGGAGATCGGGGGAGGACAAACAGAGTTTTATTAATTTCCAATGGAAAAATATGCCACTGGCCTTATATTTGGCCATTGGCATGCTTCTTCAACTGAATTCATCCTTTATTTGCAGCTGACATTGTTCCGTTTAGCTACTTGCAGAACGTAACTTGGTTAACATCCGAGTACATTTCTGCACATAACTCTACTCTTGCACGGACAGCTTACTGTTTCATGTATCGCAGATTTACATCATTTGCATAGCTTTCACCTACAAATGGGGTAATTTGCATATCCTAACATTGTCCGTGCAACGTTCGTTTTAGGGGCTGTCTTACACGCTCCTACAGGATATTGCTCAATAGCTCAGCAGACATCTTGCCTTGCTCTACTCTTCCTCTACTCATACACGCCAGCCAAGGCTCCATGACTCCTGGCCTAAGCTTTGCTGTGTGCTAATATGTCTATTTGTGGAGTATGTATGGCTGTAGGTATGTTTTGACCTGCTACTTCTAACATTTCTACAAAGCAGCTCCCACTTTCATCATTTGTAATGGTGATAGCCATATAGGTACTATATATACAGCTGTGACATTTGACATGTCAACACATACCTGCGGTCAATACTAAACTGACTACTTCAGCGCTTTTCATACCTTCAGATTTTTCTTGTACTAGCATAGTCGATAATACTGTTTTCTATAACATGTATCTGTTTCTGATACAAGATATATCATTTTATTACACAACTACACACAAGAAGAAATCACAGGCCAGATGCCATTACATTCCTTTTGCAGGACACACCCGCCAAGAGTGGTGTGTTCCTCACAAAAGCCAACAGGTGCTAATCAAAACATATTATGCTATCATCTACCTTATGTGTTCACCGGTATTTGCGCTTTCCGTCAGTGGCAGAACTCACATGCGAGTGAAAGAGACTGAACACTGTATAGGAGACACTGCATAACACCCTGAGGGACACATTTATTTTATTTCTATTAACCTTCCACATTGACTATCACAGGGCATAAGTATTCATTCACATTTATCGAGGTACATGCTTTTGACTTATACATGTTTTGTCATTTGTCATCAACTCTTTCTTCACAACTGTCCACCTGATATCACTAGTTCTGTACATTTATTTAGGACAGGGTTACCTTCATACCTCTCAACTGTATACATTTTGGGTAAATGTCCCGAACTTAGACTTATAATGTTGTTCCTTTTTTTTTATAATATTGTGCCTTTCTGGTAAATTAGTGGCAGGTCATTAAGGACGGTGAGGTTAGATAATAATGACAGACATTAGTAGTTTATATCTAATAACCCTCAAAACATTCATACTAATGAATTATCCATTATTTTATCAACGTTCTATCTTTGTCAGAGGAATATTTAAAATAGTCCCTATTTCTACTTATTTAAATATGCCTTTGTCCAGATGTCTTATTCTGAAAGGTTGAGAGGTATGGTTACCATATTGTTCGTATGCATGTACGTCCATGATAATCGCTTACATGACAATGATATAAGTCCCTACGTCTTCCCCCGATGGTTTACACAATATCCAGTTGATGGGTTCTTCATTTTTGGAAGGTATAGGCGTGTGCTACACCCACATAGGAATATTAATCACTCCCATGGGGTGGACCTAATAAATCTGTGCCAACCAACACCTGTGAACCTAGGCCCATTATTGCATACCCATGATTCCCATACCTGACACCCCTCCACAGTAGTCATAAGACATATTTAAAGTGAGTGATAATAAAGTATGAATACACTTCTAAGCACTATCCACTCTCCACGTATCGGGACATATGTCATACATTCTGTCAACCCATGTGTTATTACACTTGTACAAGCTACTGTTGCATGTACAGCTATATTGTAGTTGCGGATGACACTTCTTTGCAGCAATCATTACAGGATGGTGCCTGTAAAGAATCACAATATTTGGGGTCCTGCAAAGGACACCTATATGCATGTTTAAAGAGTAGAACTTGCAGATTTGGCACACTGGTACTTTCCGGGCAATGGTTTGGAAAGCAGCAGTGTATTTACCTTTCTTGCATGTCTGTATGTCTACCCTTAATAGCTATGACGTAACCTATTTATGTACATGTGTTATATCTACAAGGACAAA
Organism: Protopterus annectens; assembly: GCF_019279795.1. Classification (NCBI taxonomy): domain Eukaryota; kingdom Metazoa; phylum Chordata; order Ceratodontiformes; family Protopteridae; genus Protopterus; species Protopterus annectens. Next base: position 1,426,218,439 of record NC_056737.1, read on the forward strand.
TGTTTATATGTTAGTTATGTATATATCGATTAATGTAATTATGTGTGTGTGTATATATATATATATATATATATATATATATATATATATATATATGTCTGTACATTCTTTATTTCATATATTTATTTAGTTTAAGTCTGTGGATATATATCTATACACAAATATATATATCCATATATAGATATATAAATAAAGGTGTAAAAAACAGCATTCATTTGCTATGCTGTGAGCGGATTATACACGCGCAGGCGCACTTGCATATCCTTATTGTGGGTTACATAAGTTTACTAAGTCTTTGTGCTTATGTCGGCTTTCTTTATTGTGACGGTACCAGTATAATATCTGTAATCCGGTTAACAGACATATGCGAAACACACGTTCACCTTTACATATTTAAATGTCTTTACAGCAGACATGCATTCATTAACTCATATGTGCTGTAGTCGTAGTTGACCTGGGACTGCATTCACATTGGCCGGATGCTGTAACCACTTTACTATTGGTGTTCTGACTCATTTATATGCATACTCATAGTACATAGCTACATTAACACACTCCTCACTGCTTCACTTACAACACAGGCATCCATTCTTCTGCTGGGAAAAACTCGGTACTACATATTACACATTCCCTATTCCCTACTGCTCTGGACCCAAGCTGCATATTTAATCACTCCAAGGATATGCAAAACTCCAAGGCTTATAGTCCTGGCACATACAAGTCTTTGACTGTCAGGGTGTTCATGTGGTGATCTGGGTTTAGGCTTGTCCGCCTGGTGAACAGAACTGCCTTGACCTAGTTCAAATGTCAGATGAAGCACATGAACAGAATTTGTCCATTTTATAGAGGTTTACCTGTGTTTACAGACACAGGTCTTTCGGCACCTGTCAGCAGCTTTTTATGTTGGCAATCCATAATATGGGTGGGGGTGGTTACAATACATAATACACGGTGAGGGGTGTTCCCATTCACATTTGACTATTTCCTGTATGCATTCATACGAGGATTATTATTTTGGACATGAATTAACTACAGGTATGCAGTAGTACAGTAAACAAATGTGAAGGTTTGTTATTGTAAATATGTACAGACCTCTGTAATACACTGTTGTTTTCTGGCAAATCAGTAGCTAGTCATTAAAGACTGAAGTCAGAACATAATGACATACAGTTGAGTTTCAGACTTCATACTCTTCAGGAAATTAATGCCAATGTGCAAACTGTTATTCTATTAACTTTCTAAGTTTCTAAGAGCAATCTTTACAAATTGTCCATACTTTTGGGCCTTTGTCCCACTTTTATTCACGGCTTTGTCCAGATATCTTGCTCTCAGAGATTGACAGGTATACTTTTATTCACGGCTTTGTCCAGATATCTTGCTCTCAGAGGTTGACAGGTATGGTCGGTCACATCTACACACACATTAAGTGTCCCTCACACAGTAGATCAGGGTTATCCTGTTAACGTCATTGCCTTCCTCACCCTTATACCATTTGCCACTATGCGAATGTGTGCAAAATATTTCCGCTTATTCGTGTCGGGACACCTGCTTCACGGGCAAGTGTTTGATCCTGGGTAGTAGGTTATGCATGACCACTTAGGGCTGGACAGTGTCATGCACCTCTAATGCACATTCCAACTTCTGTCCAGATATCTACAGGACTGGACTTCCTGTCTTTCATTCTAATGTTTACACAGGCTACATATCCCATGAGGGATATCCAAAAATTGTACCAATCCACAACAAGAGGAATACCGAACATCGTTTTGGAGTTACGAAAATGTGCTGAGGTCGTGTGCAATCCTGCAACTGCCTAGGGTGACACTACCTACTATATATGTGTAGTGGTCACTATGTGTAGCTGTGGTTACAACAAACCAGTAGGCCAAGTACGGCTGGATTTGGTGGACGTTCAGGTATGGGAGTGGGTTGTGTGATGTGGAGGGGATGCTTGGTAGTCCATTATGCATCCAGGTGTGTTGCATTTGTTATGGCCAGTTCCATCCAGGTGTGTTGCATTTGTTATGGCCAGTTCCATCAGGACCAATCTGTGGGTATATGCCGGTGACATATATATACATTTGTATCGCACATTTCAATATTCATCTGTTTGTGGGATTGTGTTCCACAGTATGGCCTGTCTGCTTGTATTTCAGCTGTTTATACATGTGTTTGTGTTTCTTTCAGCTTCACCCGCTGCTCCCTCATACACCTCCGGTACACCTATTCTGCATACGACACAGTATTGCCTTGGAGGATTGTACCATTACCCATCCACCCCACACACACAGATTCCTCACACCCCATACATTACTGCTTTGGTTGTTGGCCCATGACATGGCCAGAGTAACACATTGAATACCCTACATGTGTCTGGTACCTGTATGGTTGTGTGGACTACCCTGCCATGTTTGCTTTCCACATGCTATATATCACGCACGTAGGTACACGCCCATACTTCACTTTCATTACATGTTTGGTATACCCGGGTACTACCCGTTTGACTGTGACACATCCTGACAAGTTTGGCTTGTACCGCTGACTTCCGGATTTTGGCGACCTGTTGTACTCATTGGTAGATGCCACCTTTTCCTATGTCCGGGATGGGATATATTCCATACACATATCTGACTGTAGTGGACAACGCCTCCCCACAGTCGATGGTAGGGTTGCCACCTTTTCAATTGGCCAAAGTGGGACATTTTTGGTGCACACATCACATTTTACAGGCCGACACATACCCACGGTCAGTACACAGGATAGAACTTAGACTTCTTGCCTATATAAAAGTTTATTCTTGTAGCAGTTCAGTTGCTTATTCTGTTTCTTATAACATTTATGCAATTTAGATACAGAAAACCTGTTTAATGCAACTATTACATAACGTATAGGGAACAATTTTGTCCTATACTCTCAGGACATTTGCCATTGTTACAGGTTTTTGTCAGGACACAACTGCCCAACGAGGGACTGTCACTCGCAAAGTGGGACAGGTGGCAATCCTAGTCGATGGTACAGATAATACTATTCCTTTCAGCCTACGTGTCCTTATTGTTGTGGCTGTTTGTATGCTCCTTCTGTTTTGTTTACATGTTTATTCTATTTCCTATCACATTTGGTATGTGAAATACGGACATACCTTTTGTATGTGATTATTACATGCGTTGTGGGATACAATTCGGACATACGGTCGCTAGGTATCTACATTTCTCGTGTATTTTGTTATGGACACATCTGCCCAGCTGTGTACCCTCCCTTACATTATGGGTCAGGTGGTGACCCTCACCATTAGGCTGGACATACCTACTGGTGGATCGCTAACATATGATGCATTTCACTTCCATTTGGTATGGCTATCTATGGCTATCTACACTGTGTGGACTACGGCCACACGGTCTTCCATGTCATTTGTTCATGGGATAGGGACCCGTTATTCCCTACCGTGCATTTGTGTTTGCTTCATCACTTTGTGTTTGCAGGCACTTTCTTGCATGTTTTGCATACGTTTCAGTATCCAGGGACACTGACTTGGTTACTATCTTGCAACTTGTTATATGCAAGCATTTTAGGTTACACATCGACAGCTTCCATTTCCATGCCTCCGTGTGGCACTTCAACACACCCTATGCACTCGCACTCCTTTCCTGTGCATGTGGCTGTGTCGGCAGCACGCCTTCATTACTATGCATTTGGCGCTATTGCACCATCTTCATGCCGCACGGTCAGTGCAAGCCTAATGCCGGCCTCATGAATCCTGGGGTTGGTCATTCAGAAAAAGAGAAAGAATGTTCAGTGTCATCCAGTTAATGAAGATTTGATGTCTTTCCTTTGTACTTACCTAGGGGGTGGTGTGACGATACACCTGGGGGCACATCATTCAACAAACACAATCCTTGACATTTCCACTAACCAGAGACTATCCATGTGCAACTAACAGTGGGTAAAACTGCCTTCCAGTTTATAGCCTGCTACAGACCACCCTCCCAAATGCAGGAACCCCACTCGGCCTTCCTGAGAACACTGGAAAATATGAAGGTCTCTCCAAACACCATTATATTGGGCAACTTCAACTACCCAAACATAGACTGGGAGCATTACTCTAGCTCCAAAACCCTAGCCCAAAGGTTCCTAGAATTTATAAACTCAAATGCTATGGAACAACTTGTTACCACTCCCACAAAAGGGAAAAACATACTGGACCTGATCATCACCAACATGGGGACTCTATGCTCCAGACCAGAAGTGTATCCCTCACTGGTAAGATCAGACCATAAACTAATCTCACTGGATATTCACATCCCGACCCCACCCCCTGCCCAAAAAAACACAGTGAAAAACTTCTCTAAAGCAAATTTCACACTCCTCAAAACCGAGGCGGAATCCTTCAAAGCCCCCGGGACTGTGGAAAATACGGCCCAGACCGCAGAATCCTTTATAAATGCATTCTATGAACACCTTCAGGAATGCATGGATCATGCGATTCCAAAAAAAACCAAGACCCAATCCTCCAAAGGCAGACGTCCTGTCTGGTGGACCCCAGCCATAAACAAACTATACAATAGAAGGAGGAAGCTACTAAATGATAGAGCAAAATCCCAAAAAGGGAAGGCATCACTGATCAGTATTAGCAAAAAACTATGGGCACTCATAAAATTGTCTAAGGCCAGCTTCGAGAGAAAAATTGTACAAGACACTAAGGGTAATCACAAGGCTTTCTTTAGTTATGTTAGGAACCTGGGTGGTAATTCCCAGATATGCTCAGAATTAGTCCAAAATGACAAAAAATACACCAGACCCACAGACATTGCCAACGTCCTAGCTGACAGGTTGAGTGCAAACTCCCCACCCCTCCCCACCAAAAGGGCAAATATCTATCCCAGCAGAGTGCTGCCCCCCTGACATCTCAGATGCTCAGGTAAGAGCCGCCCTCTCAAAAGCAAAAAACACAGCATCAATAAAACCCGACAGTGTCCCGGCTGCATCCTATATGAACACCAAGAAGAGCTAAACCAAAACATAAAACTGCTGTTCAATCTCAGCCTTACTACAGGATATGTGCCCAAAGAGTGGCGTACAGCAACAGTGGTCCCTCTCCATAAAGGTGGTGCCTCAACGAATCCTGGAAACTATTGCCCCATAAGCCTGACTAGCTTGGTCTGCAAAGCTATGGAAAGGATCATCATGGACCTCATAAATAAAGATATCAGGGACCTACAGACACTGGATCCTACCCAGTTCAGCTTTGTTAAGGGCAGATCCTGCCTCTTAAACCTGGCTGATTTCTTTGAAACAGTCACCAAGGCCATTGACGAGGGGAAGGTGGTCCACATAGCCTACCTGGACCTCGCAAAAGCCTTCAATACAATACCCCACTTGGGCATTATAGATAAGCTCACCAGCTTAAATATAAACCCCTATGTCACTAGATGGATTGCAAACTGGCTCAAGGACAGAACCCACATGGTTAGAATTGCTGGAGCCATGTCAGACTCCAAACCAGTTACAAGTGGTGTCCCACAGGGCTCAGTCCTGGGACCTCTCTTGTTCGGTATATATTTCTCGGAGGTACAGGCCAAAACGGAAGGACTGTGGCTGACCAAGTTCGCAGATGACTGCAAACTGGGTGCCATAATCGACTCTCCAGCCGACACAAGCATCCTCCAAAAGGGCCTCATGGAAACAGACAACTGGTGCCAGAACCATGGCCTCAAGATAAATGCCAAAAAGTGTATAGTCATCCCTTTGGCAAAAGCAAAGTGCCCACAAATTGCCACATAGGTGGTAATCCATTAAGTACAGAAGAAGTAATTAGGGACCTGGGGACCCAAGTTGATAGCAATCTTTACAAATTGTCCATACTTTTGGGCCTTTGTCCCACTTTTATTCACGGCTTTGTCCAGATATCTTGCTCTCAGAGATTGACAGGTATACTTTTATTCACGGCTTTGTCCAGATATCTTGCTCTCAGAGGTTGACAGGTATGGTCGGTCACATCTACACACACATTAAGTGTCCCTCACACAGTAGATCAGGGTTATCCTGTTAACGTCATTGCCTTCCTCACCCTTATACCATTTGCCACTATGCGAATGTGTGCAAAATATTTCCGCTTATTCGTGTCGGGACACCTGCTTCACGGGCAAGTGTTTGATCCTGGGTAGTAGGTTATGCATGACCACTTAGGGCTGGACAGTGTCATGCACCTCTAATGCACATTCCAACTTCTGTCCAGATATCTACAGGACTGGACTTCCTGTCTTTCATTCTAATGTTTACACAGGCTACATATCCCATGAGGGATATCCAAAAATTGTACAAATCCACAACAAGAGGAATACCGAACATCGTTTTGGAGTTACGAAAATGTGCTGAGGTCGTGTGCAATCCTGCAACTGCCTAGGGTGACACTACCTACTATATATGCGTAGTGGTCACTATGTGTAGCTGTGGTTACAACAAACCAGTAGGCCAAGTACGGCTGGATTTGGTGGACGTTCAGGTATGGGAGTGGGTTGTGTGATGTGGAGGGGATGCTTGGTAGTCCATTATGCATCCAGATGTGTTGCATTTGTTATGGCCAGTTCCATCCAGGTGTGTTGCATTTGTTATGGCCAGTTCCATCAGGACCAATCTGTGGGTATATGCCGGTGACATATATATACATTTGTATCGCACATTTCAATATTCATCTGTTTGTGGGATTGTGTTCCACAGTATGGCCTGTCTGCTTGTATTTCAGCTGTTTATACATGTGTTTGTGTTTCTTTCAGCTTCACCCGCTGCTCCCTCATACACCTCCGGTACACCTATTCTGCATACGACACAGTATTGCCTTGGAGGATTGTACCATTACCCATCCACCCCACACACACACAGATTCCTCACACCCCATACATCACTGCTTTGGTTGTTGGCCCATGACATGGCCAGAGTAACACATTGAATACCCTACATGTGTCTGGTACCTGTATGGTTGTGTGGACTACCCTGCCATGTTTGCTTTCCACATGCTATATATCACGCACGTAGGTACACGCCCATACTTCACTTTCATTACATGTTTGGTATACCCGGGTACTACCCGTTTGACTGTGACACATCCTGACAAGTTTGGCTTGTACCGCTGACTTCCGGATTTTGGCGACCTGTTGTACTCATTGGTAGGATGCCACCTTTTCCTATGTCCGGGATGGGATATATTCCGTACACATATCTGACTGTAGTGGACAACGCCTCCCCACAGTCGACGGTAGGGTTGCCACCTTTTCAACTGGCCAAAGTGGGACATTTTTGGTGCACACATCACATTTTACAGGCCGACACATACCCACGGTCAGTACACAGGATAGAACTTAGACTTCTTGCCTATATAAAAGTTTATTCTTGTAGCAGTTCAGTTGCTTATTCTGTTTCTTATAACATTTATGCAATTTAGATACAGAAAACCTGTTTAATGCAACTATTACATAACGTATAGGGAACAATTTTGTCCTATACTCTCAGGACATTTGCCATTGTTACAGGTTTTTGTCAGGACACAACTGCCCAACGAGGGACTGTCACTCGCAAAGTGGGACAGGTGGCAATCCTAGTCGATGGTACAGATAATACTATTCCTTTCAGCCTACATGTGTCCTTATTGTTGTGGCTGTTTGTATGCTCCTTCTGTTTTGTTTACATGTTTATTCTATTTCCTATCACATTTGGTATGTGAAATACGGACATACCTTTTGTATGTGATTATTACATGCGTTGTGGGATACAATTCGGACATACGGTCGCTAGGTATCTACATTTCTCGTGTATTTTGTTATGGACACATCTGCCCAGCTGTGTACCCTCCCTTACATTATGGGTCAGGTGGTGACCCTCACCATTAGGCTGGACATACCTACTGGTGGATCGCTAACATATGATGCATTTCACTTCCATTTGGTATGGCTATCTATGGCTATCTACACTGTGTGGACTACGGCCACACGGTCTTCCATGTCATTTGTTCATGGGATAGGGACCCGTTATTCCCTACCGTGCATTTGTGTTTGCTTCATCACTTTGTGTTTGCAGGCACTTTCTTGCATGTTTTGCATACGTTTCAGTATCCAGGGACACTGACTTGGTTACTATCTTGCAACTTGTTATATGCAAGCATTTTAGGTTACACATCGACAGCTTCCATTTCCATGCCTCCGTGTGGCACTTCAACACACCCTATGCACTCGCACTCCTTTCCTGTGCATGTGGCTGTGTCGGCAGCACGCCTTCATTACTATGCATTTGGCGCTATTGCACCATCTTCATGCCGCACGGTCAGTGCAAGCCTAATGCCGGCCTCATGAATCCTGGGGTTGGTCATTCAGAAAAAGAGAAAGAATGTTCAGTGTCATCCAGTTAATGAAGATTTGATGTCTTTCCTTTGTACTTACCTAGGGGGTGGTGTGACGATACACCTGGGGGCACATCATTCAACAAACACAATCCTTGACATTTCCACTAACCAGAGACTATCCATGTGCAACTAACAGTGGGTAAAACTGCCTTCTAGTTTATAGCCTGCTACAGACCACCCTCCCAAATGCAGGAACCCCACTCGGCCTTCCTGAGAACAATGGAAAATATGAAGGTCTCTCCAAACACCATTATATTGGGCAACTTCAACTACCCAAACATAGACTGGGAGCATTACTCTAGCTCCAAAACCCTAGCCCAAAGGTTCCTAGAATTTATAAACTCAAATGCTATGGAACAACTTGTTACCACTCCCACAAAAGGGAAAAACATACTGGACCTGATCATCACCAACATGGGGACTCTATGCTCCAGACCAGAAGTGTATCCCTCACTGGTAAGATCAGACCATAAACTAATCTCACTGGATATTCACATCCCGACCCCACCCCCTGCCCAAAAAACCACAGTGAAAAACTTCTCTAAAGCAAATTTCACACTCCTCAAAACCGAGGCGGAATCCTTCAAAGCCCCCGGGACTGTGGAAAATACGGCCCAGACCGCAGAATCCTTTATAAATGCATTCTATGAACACCTTCAGGAATGCATGGATCATGCGATCCCAAAAAAAACCAAGACCCAATCCTCCAAAGGCAGACGTCCTGTCTGGTGGACCCCAGCCATAAACAAACTATACAATAGAAGGAGGAAGCTACTAAATGATAGAGCAAAATCCCAAAAAGGGAAGGCATCACTGATCAGTATTAGCAAAAAACTATGGGCACTCATAAAATTGTCTAAGGCCAGCTTCGAGAGAAAAATTGTACAGGACACTAAGGGTAATCACAAGGCTTTCTTTAGTTATGTTAGGAACCTGGGTGGTAATTCCCAGATATGCTCAGAATTAGTCCAAAATGACAAAAAATACACCAGACCCACAGACATTGCCAACGTCCTAGCTGACAGGTTGAGTGCAAACTCCCCACCCCTCCCCACCAAAAGGGCAAATATCTATCCCAGCAGAGTGCTGCCCCCCTGACATCTCAGATGCTCAGGTAAGAGCCGCCCTCTCAAAAGCAAAAAACACAGCATCAATAAAACCCGACAGTGTCCCGGGCTGCATCCTATATGAACACCAAGAAGAGCTAAACCGAAACATAAAACTGCTGTTCAATCTCAGCCTTACTACAGGATATGTGCCCAAAGAGTGGCGTACAGCAACAGTGGTCCCTCTCCATAAAGGTGGTGCCTCAACGAATCCTGGAAACTATCGCCCCATAAGCCTGACTAGCTTGGTCTGCAAAGCTATGGAAAGGATCATCATGGACCTCATAAATAAAGATATCAGGGACCTACAGACACTGGATCCTACCCAGTTCAGCTTTGTTAAGGGCAGATCCTGCCTCTTAAACCTGGCTGATTTCTTTGAAACAGTCACCAAGGCCATTGACGAGGGGAAGGTGGTCCACATAGCCTACCTGGACCTCGCAAAAGCCTTCAATACAATACCCCACTCGGGCATTATAGATAAGCTCACCAGCTTAAATATAAACCCCTATGTCACTAGATGGATTGCAAACTGGCTCAAGGACAGAACCCACATGGTTAGAATTGCTGGAGCCATGTCAGACTCCAAACCAGTTACAAGTGGTGTCCCACAGGGCTCAGTCCTGGGACCTCTCTTGTTCGGTATATATTTCTCGGAGGTACAGGCCAAAACGGAAGGACTGTGGCTGACCAAGTTCGCAGATGACTGCAAACTGGGTGCCATAATCGACTCTCCAGCCGACACAAGCATCCTCCAAAAGGGCCTCATGGAAACAGACAACTGGTGCCAGAACCATGGCCTCAAGATAAATGCCAAAAAGTGTATAGTCATCCCCTTTGGCAAAAGCAAAGTGCCCACAAATTACCACATAGGTGGTAATCCATTAAGTACAGAAGAAGTAATTAGGGACCTGGGGACCCAAGTTGATAGCAATCTCTCATTTGACAACCACGTGGCCAAAGTGGTTAGAAAAACATTTTATATAGCCCACCTTATCATGAAGGGATTCACATCTAGATCAGGGGAGGTCATCGTGCCTCTTTACTCATCCCTTATCAGGCCCATAATTGAGTACAATGCCCCTTTTGGTGTGGTGTTGTGGATTGGCCTGGTTGAAGTAGTCTGTTTATGCTAGCTCAGAACTTTTGTGGATTATTTTGGTTGGCCTGTTGGAGGTAGAAGTAAAAGTTTTTTTTTCATCTTCGAGTATAGCTTCTTTAGTCTCATTTTTTTTTTTGCCTGAATTGTTGTTGTTAGAAACCAAATGCATTCACTTAATACCACTGGGCATCACACAAACCCGGTAAGCGATGCTGCGCTATGGCTAACAACATCAAGTTAACAATAAATACTAATATAGAGGATGTCATGTAACTAATCCTGTGGCAACAGGTATTAAGTCTATGTCTGAAATGCATATGATCCTGGGTTCTAGTACAGGGTGTGCCAACTTTTATTTTATTGTGAATTGCAGATTATATAAATGAAGTACAACATAGACACGTGTTTTTCAACCTTCTTGAGGCAAGACCTGAACATTTAGGATGACTGTACACATTGTCCTGGGTTTGAATACTTCATATTCCATATACTTTTACTCTTGTTCCATGTCACATTATATTTATTCTCACTATTAATACCTGACATGGTGTATGTGATGTTAATATGTATATGTATGAGGGATGAGACACTAATACTGTGTCAGTCATTTACCTGGCTTATCGTGTTTGCGCAATGGAAAGAAGGGTGCAAGTTTTTCAAATGTAGCAAAGAACATACAGTGCACACTCTCAGTAACACAATACATGCAGTTGGTGGGAAAACATGATATATAAAATGGAATTAGCAAGAAATGATCATTATACATTGAGCTTGATCTTTAGGAGACATGGCTGGTGTTGTTGGAGAGAGTTTGCACTTCCATGTGCAATGTTGGGGTGTTCAGAAGAACAAAGTCTTTGTTGGGCTCCTAGTTACAGACCATGGTCCACACCTTTTGTAGAGGAACTATTTAGGCTCTCAGTATGAAGCCTGGACTAGTTTGAATAGGGCTTTGACCGGTGCGACAAGTGTCCCATGCACTGGGGAACAATGCTGTCATCATTGCCATGATATCCATAGGAGAAAGAAGGATACCCTTGATCTGTGGATCTGGGAATGTAGAGCAGGGAGTACTCCACAGATATGTAAGCAAAAATTGCTTTGACTAATTGTAAAAAAAACTGGCATTCATAATGGCATTCTGGTTTGTTTTTAATTTTTAACATCTAGTGAAGAATGCACCTCAAATGTTAGGTCCCATGGTGAGCGCCTGGCAAGGATGAGAGAAGCATGTGGTATATATGTATATAAAAAGTACTGTTATTGTTCCTTTAATAGTTAGAGATGGCTTAGTTGTTATTTCATGTAGTTGTATAAAATTGTGCAGGCATATCTCAAATGTAAACAAAAGTATGCATGCCTTAGCCTGTAGCACAAAGCCACAGTTCAACATTCTCAAATAACAGTGATCATGCATCTGTAGAGTGTAAAAAGAAAGTATGCATGCATTAGTCTGTAGTCCAAAAGAAAAGAACAGTATTACAGTAGTCAGCGGTTGTGGGTTCAAAGACCACACTTCCCAATATACAGTCTCAGCTTTGCTCCTATCCAATTCTGGTCTCACTAACTACCTTGCATTGCTCCTATGCTTCTAGCTTGTCTAACCATTCTATCTCTCATTCTATATCTTCACAAGAGATAGCCTAAATTAAATTAAAATTTTCACCATTGTTATTGACTGAGAATGTTTAAACTGATTCCTCCTGATAAAATCTATTATACCTTTTGTAACTACTTCATATCTGAACTTCCATTGAAACTTTGGAATTCTACTGAAATTATTTGTAGCTTATTTTCAAATCAATTGCTTGTGATATTGAATCTGGTAGAACTTACTTACTATAAGTTGTTCCTATTGATATTCTAGATTTTTTTGCTTTTTGTGTTGTGTTACATTGTAATAATGTATTCAAGTTGTTATTTGTCTTGGAGCTTTTCTCCCTGGGCCTCCACTGAAAATGGGCTCGCTCTGGCCAAGTGGACTCTCCTGGTAAACAAGTGTCAATAAATAAATAAATACAATAGTGTTTACAATACTGATAGGTTTTCATCATTATAGCAAGTTAAGTTCAGACCTCTATGCCTCTGGCATGAATAGCCAGCTGTCAAGTGTAATCAGTACAAATGGAAGATGCATATGTGCAGTAGATGCACACATGTAACATGCATATGTGCAGTAGATGCACACATGGAACGTATTTGTGCAGTAGATGCACTCATGGAACATGTATATGTGCAGTAGATGCACACATGGAACATGCATATGTGCAGTAGATGCACACATGGAACATGTACATGTGCAGTAGATGCACACATGGAACATGCATATGTGCAGTAGATGCACACATGGAACATGCATATGTGCAGTAGATGCACACATGGAACATGCACATGTGCAGTAGATGCACACATGGAACATTTATATGTGCAGTAGATGCACACATGGAACATTTATATGTGCAGTAGATGCACACATGGAACGTATTTGTGCAGTAGATGCACTCATGGAACATGTATATGTGCGGTAGATGCACACATGGAACATGCATATGTGCAGTAGATGCACACATGGAACATGCAAATGTGCAGTAGATGCACACATGGAACATGCATATGTGCAGTAGATGCACACATGGAACATGCACATGTGCAGTAGATGCACACATGGAACATTTATATGTGCAGTAGATGCACACATGAATGATTGCTGGCTGCAATCTGATCTGCACTATAATGAGCACCTGTTAGAAACTGGATAGTCTTCAAAGTAATAAAGAAATGTCTTACGAGTTGGTAGTGTAGAATAAAGTTAAATGATTGCAGAAAGATTTGTATATTAACTATGACATTAGTAATGTTCTCCTTTTTATTTTCTCTCACCAACCTCTTTTCTTCTGTTAAAGTTATGCACAATGTACATACCAAGTCTTTTTGACTGGTATGCTAGCCATGCAGGGTCAGAACATAGAATATCAGCTTTGGGAGACAATGGCAGGAGTTAGGTTCTCTTCTTTCTGAGGAGCGCTGGGGAGAAGGTTAGCCTGCAATCCCCAGCTTACAAGGCCGGTACTTTATATTAAGCTACCAGGGCAAATTCAATCTATCATTTTGTTCTCTAATGAGGCAATGAGTTGGAATAGAAGTAGAAATAGGAGGAATTAGGTGGTTGATGCCACCTGGCTGATTAGAATAAGAAGGTGTTCTACTGGCGTTCCTCCTATCCATGTAAGGGTGATTATATCTGCTACTAGAAGTCAGAATGTAAATTGGGATGGGGTGATATGATGTGGTTCATTGTTTAGAGCAGTGGAGGATTGGGGGAGTGAAAAGAATAAGGATAGACACTGCTAGGGCTAGGACTCCCCCTAGTTTATTGGGGATTGAGCAAAGGATTGTGTAGATGAAAAGAAAGTACCAATCAGGCTTAATGTGAGTTGGGGTAACTAATAGATTGGCAGAGGTCAAGTTTTCTCAGTCACCCAAGAGATTGGGGAAAATTAGGCTAGGGTTGGAAGAAAGAAAATTAAAATCAGGAATGCTAGTAGGTCTTTATAGGTGAAGTAGGGGTGGAAGGTAATTTTATTTAAGTTTGATTTAATCCTGTCGGGTTATTTGAGCCAGTTTCATGTAAGAATAGGGAGTGGATGTTGTGATGATGAACAGAAATAAGAAGTGGAAAGTGAAGAATTGGGTTAGGGTAGCATTGTCGACTGAAATGCCCCCTCCCCAGATTCATTGGACTAAACTGTCCCCGAGGATATGGGATGGCCTAGAGAAGGTTGGCAATTACTGTGGCACCCCAGATTGATATCTGGTCTTATGGCAGAGCATATCCGACAAGTGTTGTCATTATTATCAAAAGAAGTAGGATAAGTCCAACATTTCAGGTTCCTACATATAGGTAGGAGCTGAAAAAGATTCCAAGTGCAATATGGATGTAAATACAAAGGAAAAATATATGGCTCCCCATTTGCAAGAATATTACGTAGGAGTCAACCATAGTTTATGACTCAGCAGACTTGAGAGATGGATAAGAAGGCAGTAGAGATGTCAGCTTTGTAGTGTATTGCTAGGAATAGACTAATCAGGATTTGAATAACTAAACATAGTCTGAGTAGGGAACTGAAGTTTCATCATGTTCAGATATTAGAGGGAGTCGGTGGATCAATTAGGGAGATGTTTACAGTTTTAATTAGTGGGTGGGTTTTATGAATGTTAGTTTACATTAGTTCCTGTAGTTGAATTATGATAGTTTTTCTAGTTATTAGTCCCAGTTAAAACCCTGTTGGGAGTTATGAGTTATTGTGGTGGGAATTATGAGTTATTTCTTTTTTGTTTTGCTGGTTGGGTTCCTAGTAAGTTTAGCTGGGGTAGCATCTAACACAATGCCATATTTTGTGGCACTGGGGTTGGTTGTGGTGGCTAGGCTTGGATGTGGAATTTTAATATGAGTTAGTAATTGATTTTTGTCATTAGTGTTATTTTTGGTTTATTTAGGTGGCATGGTGGTTGTTTTTGGCTATTCTGCAGCTTTAGCCCCAGAGCCATACCCAGAGGAATGAGTGCAATGGTTGGGTTTGCTTTATAGCTTATTGTTGTTGGGTGTGTGTGTTGGTTTAGGTTTTATGATAATTATAGTGGAGATATGCTTGGAGACTGGTTCATTGGAATTGGTGCTGTTTTATGGCAGTTATGTGGGGGTTGGTGGAATATATAGCATGGTGGTACGGTTTTCATATTGGTGGGTTGAGCTTTGCTTTTTGCATTGTTTGTGGTCTTAGAGATAACTTGTGGAGTTTCCCAAGGAGGATTGCAATCTATTGAGTAACAATAATATAAGGAATGTAGCTGCAGATATAAGGAATGGGGTGAAATAAGTTTTGATTATTCCTTGCTGCGAGTTGGAGATAAGTGTTGAGCATAGGATATTGGTGTTGGTTAGGCCTTTTGGCCCTGATTGTTCTAATCATGAGAGGTTGATTAAGTGGTTGACTAGGATTTGTTCTCATTTTAAGTTTAAGTTGGAGAGTGAGCAGCAAAAAGTTGGTTGAAAGAACCCAAGCATGTTAGAGAAGTTGTGAATGCAAAGTGATAGGGTTGGTTTAAGTTGTTTATTGGCAAGTTCTATAGTGATTAATAGACTGAAGATTCTGATTGTTTTGGCTGCCAGTTTAGCAGCTGCTGGCATTGTTATTATTCTTGGGGTGAGTGGGGGAATATTAAGGGTAATTAGGAGTCCTGCTATCATGCTTCCCCAGATGAGTCATTTGATTGGGTTGGTTGTTGTGTAGAGTTCGGATGTTAGGGTGAGTGATAGGTATCATAGAAAATTTATTGAAGCAAAGTAAATAATTCAAAGGCTATAAGCAGCTGTGAAAGTGTGGAAATTAATGTTAGAGTGAGGGCTCAGGCATTTAAAAATGATGTATTTATAGGTTCATAGGTTTATAGGTAGGTACTAGGCTATTGGCCCTAGGGCCTATATAAGCCTAGCCAAAATGGTAGCCTTGCTTTCGCCACCCATGAAAATTATTTTCCTGTGCCCCTGTCGAGCAAAGCCACAGAGGTGATCGCCAGGGTGAATTTCCTATTTCCCATCTAATCATCAAGATTTTTCTTGAAGAATGCTAATGATGAGCTTTGTTTGATATAGATAGGTAGTTTGTTCCAGAGTATGGGAAGTCTATGGGACATGAATCTATTCCTCCAGCATGTTCTATTTATTGTGGTGACAAGGTTTAGGTCCCTAGAGCGGGTAGCTCGGAGGGATTGGGATTTCTTTAAGTGGAGCATATCCAACAGCTCTGGGTTTGACATAGCTTTATATGTTAGGCACAGATCGCCTCTGAGTAAAGCTGGAGTTTTTTGAGACCATCTGCGTAGGGCATCTGTTTGAGGCCAGTAACCCTCTTTGTGAGGTATTTCTGTGGCCTTTCCAGTTGTTGTAGATGGTTTGTGAGGTACATACCAAAAGGGACATTGTACTCTATAATGGCTCTAATGAGTGACAAGCAGCGGGGAACAATGACCTCTTTTTTCCTGGATGAGAAACCTTTTGTGATGAGGTGTGCCACGTAGAAGGATTTCCTGACTACTGTGGTGATGTGATTATCAAAGGAGAGAATACTGTCCACCTGTGCCCCAAGGTCTGTTATCACACTTTCAGTGTTAAGTAGACTACCACCTATGTGGTAGCTCATGAGTACAGTGTTTTTACCAAAGTGGATGACAATTCACTTTTTGGCATTGAGCTTGAGGCCATGGCTTTGACACCAGGCATCTGTCTCAGTGAGGCCCTCTTGTAGGATGTCCACATCATTAGGAGTTTTGATTATGGCTCCTAATTTGCACTCATCTGCACACTTCATTAGACAAAGACCTTCTGTGTTAGCCTGTAGTTCAGAAAAGTAGATACCAAACATGAGAGGACCCATGACTGAACCCTGTGGTACTCCACTTGCCATTGGTCTGAAGTTGGATTTGGAGTCTGCTACGTTCACAGTGTGGGTTCTGTCAGTGAGCCAGTTGGCAACCCATCTTGTGACATAGGGATTTATACCTAGTTTAGTGAGTTTATCTATAATTCCAGAGTGGGGGATGGTGTCAAAAGCCTTGGGGAGATCTAAATAGGCTATATGAACCATCTTACCCTTGTCTACGGCTTTGGTGACTGCTTCAAAAAAGTCTATCAGGTTTAGGAGACATGATCTGCCTTTTACAAATCTGAACTGGGTTGGGTCCAGACTTTGGAGATTACCGATGTCTTTGTTTATAATTTCCATGATGGTATGTTCCATGACCTTGCAGACCAGGCTCATTAGGCTAATGGGGCAGTAGTTCCCTGGGCCAGTGGTGGCTCCCCCTTTGTGGAGTGGGATAACCATCACTGTGTGCCATTCAGTAGGCACAAAGCCTGAGGTGAGGCTATGACTGAACATGGTGCTTAGGTGGGGTGCCATTTCATTTGTAGATCATGTAGAATGCAGCCTGGGATGTTGCAAGTCCCACAGATGCTGTGTTCTTGGCTTTGGAGAGTGTGGTTTTACAGGAACTTTACATTCTTCCGGTATAGAGATGGGCCTTTTAGGTACTGAGAGGGGGTTAAAGTTAGCACTGATCCTATCTCCCAGGATGTTGGCAATATCAGTTGGTTATATATATTCAGTGCCATTGTGCTATAACTCAGAGCAGATCTAGGTGTTGCCATTGAGAATCTTGACATAGCTATAGAATGCTTTGTGGTTGTCTTTAGAATCAGTGGTATTTTTTTTTTTTTGTAACTAGCTTTTGAGGATTTTATGAGGGATCTCAGCTTCTTACTGAGGCTGAGCAGGGAGTTCCTCCAATCATGGGATTTTACTCTTTTTTGCAACAGTTTCTTTCTTCTGTTGTAGAGTTTGTTTATAGCAGGGGACCACCAGATTGGTTTCCTTTTTTTTTGGAGGATAGCATCTTGGTTCTAGTAGGGATAGCATGATCCATGCACTTGTGTAAGTGCTTATATTCAGCAGTCGTACCTCTATCGTCCATTTGCATGGATGTCGTGAAGTTTGCCACTTCTGTCTTAAGAAGCGTGAAGTTGGCTTTGGAAACATTTTTTATGGTGGTTTCCCTAAATGGGGCTGGGGGGCGGGATGTGGATGTCTAAGGTGATTAGCTTGTGGTCAGATCTGGAACACTGGCTGCCCATGTTGGTAATAACCAGGTCTAGGATATTGCTTCCTCTGGTGGGGGTGTGGATAAGTTTCAAGTCATTGGAATTTATGAATTCCAGAAAACGTTGAGCCAAAGAGTTAGCACATGATAGTTTTCCCAGTTAATGGTGGGGTAGTTGAAATCGCCCATTATTAGGGTGCTGGGTTGTACCCTAATATTTTCCAGTGTATCAAGAAATGACGAGTGGGAACCCTGGGGCATGGTGGGGATCTGTAGCAATTTACAGTTTGGATTGTGTTCTTGCCCAGAGCTAGTTGCACTTGGATAATCTCGGATGCATTATGCTGAGCAACTAGCGTGGATGTGTGGATATCCTTAATGAATATGGACATGCCTCCACCTTTAGTGCTTCTGTCTAGGTTAGGTGGCTGAAAGGTGTGGTATGAATTATACTCTGGTAATGCAGGGATGCTCTCTGGAGCTTTGAACCAAGTCCATGTCACTGCACAGATGTCGATGTTCTCCATTTAAGGAGTGCCTTGAGAGAATGCATTTTGAGGTTTAGACTTCTAACTTTGAGTAGCATAACCCTCAGATTTTGCTTGCTATTACACATTATGGTGCTGAAATTGTCATCTGAACCTTGCCTAAAAAAGGCACTATAGGGATGACAAGAACCTTAGCCAGTATCCAGAATCCCAAGGGCGACATGTGCAGGCCATCTCTGGTAAAACATCGTGGTCTGTCGATCATGTCATCCCAGACAGACAGATACTTGATCCCCTTAGAATGACACCAGAAGCTTAGCCAATTGTTGAAATCAATCATTTTGTCCTTGTACTATAGTTATCATTCTAGGTGATGGCAGGATGCTACTCAGGGCTAGGGTCATACCTGCCTGGGCTACAGGATCAGAGAGCTCCTCCATGTCTCATTTCATGTAGTCCAGGGAGGTACGTCTCAGAGTCATATTTGTACTTGTTGTGGAGTGACCTGAGTGCGTGCATTATATGGCATTATGTGGCGGATCCTGGCACCCGACAGGCAGCTGACAGTAACTTTCTCCTTGTTTAATGGTGAGTGGAACATCAGTGTGACTGACTATAGAGTCATCTATGACTAGAGTGTTGTGTACGTTGTTATGCCTTATGGGCTGTGGTTAAGTCGCACACTGAGTTTGTGGGCTATGTGTCATTTGGTTGTGTTGGGGGGTGGAGGTTGCTTGCGTTTTTGCTTTGGAGGTCTCTGTTGCTTGAACAGATTTTTATTGAGAGCCTCCACGAATGTAGGTGTGTGTTTTGTGTTGCTATGTGTGTGTTTTGGTGGTGTAGCTTTTGAGGAGCTATGTGATGAATGTGGTGTGGTGCAAGTGTTTACCTTCTCCTCTTGACTATCTAGTCCAGTCTTGGATGAAGAGAGCTTTGCTTCCAGTTTGGCTATATAAGTGCATCTCTCACAGGTTGTAGTTTTGGGTGGTAGGAGAAGAGGGTTGTCTGTGTACATGAGGCAATTGCTAAATTGCCCCAAGATGCCCAGATTCATCAGGTAGACAGGCAAAAAAACTGGGAGATGACCCTTAGATATGCCTGGATAGGTGCTTATTTATTAAGTACTAAAAACTGTTTTTTTCTAGACAAGTGAGGAAAGATGAGTTCTGTAGCAATTTGTAGCTTATTTAGTACTTACGAGTTCTGAACAAGTGCTGAGCTCAAAGAAACAGATTTGAGTGCTAAAATTAAAAAACTGGCTAGTTCTAAGGGAAAATTTGAAGAGCACACTTTATGGCGCCAGGCATAGTTTAACCCTAGCTAAGAGGTGATGCATAAATTGTATTTTTATTTTAATATAACAGTAGCAAATAAGCAAACTGATTTAAACAAATTAACCAATTAGCCAATAAAATGCTAAAAGCTGAGCCCCTTTCCAGCAGTCTTCGATCAGACAAGTTCTAACTGCACACTCCTTCCATTAGGGTTTAGGGGAACCTTCTCCAAAAAAAAGATGGCCTGGATTAGTGCTCAAGTTATACAAACAAAGCTAGATTCAGCAGGTCTATGCTACAGAAAACAAGGCGTATCAATTTCAGAAAGAGGCAGTTCAAATAAGCAGGCACAATAAGCCTTTAACCAGAAACTCCCAGTTCAGAAGGGCAGAATCTACTCTCTCCTACCACAACAGTGCAGACCACACCATTTTAATGTAAAATAACTGGCCTGAAGTCCAAGTGCTTAAACCAGAACTAATACACTTTTAGAATAACAGACACTAAGCCTTCAGTCAGCAACTCCCAACTTAGAAGGATGTAAGCTACCTGTCCTGCCTGAACAGTGCAGACCACAAACCTTCTTAATGTAAAACAACTAGCCTGAAACCCAAGTGCTTCAACCAAAGGCTTAGAATAATAGTTACAATTTAATCAGGCTACTAACAAGCAGTAAAAAAAGTGCATTTCTTTGTACCGGTCCCAAGCCTGGATAAATGGGGAGGGTTGCATCAGGAAGGGCATCCGGCGTAAAATTTTGCCAAATCATACATGCAAATAACAGTACAGAAAAACATACTGGATCGGTCGATGCCCAGGCTAACAACGACCACCACCAGTACTGTTGGCCAACAGGGTCCTGGCGGAAATTGGGCTACTGTTGGCCGATGGAGGAGAAGAGGGGGAAGGCATGCCTGAAGGCAAGTAAAGGCTAGGACTGTGATAATGAGGGTCAACACTTTGAATGTTGGCAATATGACTGGTATAGGGAGAGGGCTAGCTGAAATGATGGGCCAAAGAAAAGTTGGTATATTGTGTGTGGAAGACACCAGATGGAAGGGGAGCAAGGCTAGGTGTATCGGAGGTGGTTTCAAATTGTTTTATCATGGTGTGGATGGGAGGAGAAATGGCATAGGCATTATCCTGAAGGAACAGTATGCTAAGAATGTTTTGGAGGTGAAAAGAGTGTCAGATAGAGTGATGTTTGTGAAGCTGGAAACTGATGGTGTAATGATGAATGTTGTTAGTGCATATGCTTCACAAGTTGGGTGTGTGATGGATGAGAAAGAAAAAAATTTTGGAGGGAGTTGGATGAAGTGGTGATGACTGTATCCAAGGGTGAGAGACTGGTGATTGGAGCAGATTTCAATGGGCATGTTGGTGAAGGGAACAGAGGGGATGAGGAAGTGATGGGCAGGTATGGTGTTAAACAAAGGAATGCAGAAGGTCAGATGGCAATGGATTTTGCAAAAGGATGGACATGGCTGTGATGAATACGTATTTTAACAAGAGGAAGGTGCACAGGGTGACATACAAGAGTGGAGGAAGATGCACACAGGTGGATTATATCTTATGTAGAAGGGCCAGTCTGAAGGAGAGTGGAGACTGTAAAGTGGTGGCAGGGGAAAGTGTAGTTAGGCAGCATAGGATGATGGTTTGTAGGATGACATTGGTGATGAAGAAGAGGAGGATAAGTGTGAGGACAGCACCAAGGATCAAATGGTGGAAATTGAAAAAGGATAATTGTGAGGTGATGTTCAGGGAAGAGTTAAGACAGGCACTGGCTAGCAGTGAAGAGTTACCGAATAGCTGGGTAACTACAGCAGAGCTAGTGACAGAGATGGCTAGAAAGGTGCTTGGTGTGACATCTGGAAAGAGGAAAGAGGACAAGGAGACCTGGTGGTGGAATGAAGAAGTACAGGAGAGTATACAGAAAAAGAGGTTGGCAAAGAAGAAGTAGGATTGTCAAAGAGATGAAGAACGTAGACAAGAGTATAAGGAGATGAGGTGCATGGCAAAGAGAGAGGTGGCGAAGGCTAAGTATAAGGCATATGAAGAGTTGTGTAAAAGGTTGGACACTAAGGAGGGAGAAAAGGACCTGTACCAACTGGCTAGACAGAGGGACCGAGCTAGTAAAGATGTGAAGCAAGTAAGGGTGATAAAGGATAATGAGGGAAGCGTACTCACAAGCGAGGAGAGTGTGTTGAGCAGATGGAAAGAGTACTTTGAGGGGTTGATGAATGAAGAGAATGAGAGGGAGAGAAGGTTGGATGATGTGTGGATAGTGAATCATGAAGTGCAGTGGATTAGCAAGGAGGAAGTAAGGATAGCTATGAAGAGGATGAAGAACGGAAAGGCTGTTGGTCCAGATGACATACGTGTGGAAGCATGGAGGTGTTTAGGTAAAATGGCAGTGGAGTTTTTAACTAGATTGTTTAATGAAATCTTGGAAAGTGAGAGGATGTCTGAGGAATGGAGAAAAAGTGTTTTGTTACTGATTTTTAAGAATAAGGGTGATGTGAAGAGTTGTAGTAACTACAGAGGGATTAAACTGATCAGTCACAGCATGAAATTATGGAAAAGAGTAGTGGAAGTTAGGTTAAGAAGGGAGGTGATGATTAGTCATCAGCAGTATGGTTTCATGCCAGGAAAAAGCACTACAGATGCAGTGTTTGCTCTGAGAGTGTTGATGGAGAAGTACAGAGAAGGTCAGAAAGAGTTACATTGTGTTTTTGTGGATTTAGAGAAAGCATATGACAGGGTGCCTAGAGAGGAGTTGTGGTACTGTATGAGGAAGTCAGGAGTGTTAGAGAAGTATGTACGATTGGTACAGGATATGTACAAGGGTAGTATGAAAGTGGTGAGGTCTGCGGTGAGAGTGATGGATGCGTTTAAGGTGGAGGTGGGATTACATCAAGGATCAGCTCTGAGCCCTTTCTTATTTGCAATGGTGATGGACAGGTTGACAGACGAGATCAGACAGGAGTCGCCATGGACTGTGATGTTTGCAGATGACATTGTGATCTGTAGTGAGAGTAGGAAACAGGTGGAGGAGACCATGGAGAGGTGGAGATATGCTCTAGAGAGAAGTGGAATTAAGGTCAGCAGGACTAAGACAGAATATATGTATGTGAATGAGAGGGAGGATAGAGGAATGGTGAGGATGCAGGGAGTAGAGGTGGTGAAGGTGGATGAGTTTAAGTACTTGGGATCAACAGTTCAGAGTAATGGTGAGTGTGGAGGAGAGGTGAAGAAGAGAGTACAGGCAGGATGGAGTGGGTGGAAAGAGTGACAGGAGTGATTTGTGACAGACACGTACCAGTAAGACTGAAAGGAAAGTTCTACAAGAGGGTAGTGAGACCAGCTATGTTATATGGGTTGGAGACAGTGGCATTGACAAGAAGGTAGGAGTCAGAGCTTGACGTGGCAGAGTTGAAGATGTTAAGATTTGCACTGGGTGTGGTGAGGATGGACAGGATTAGGAATAAGTATATTAGAGGGTCAGCACAGGGTGGAAGGTTTGGAGACAAAGCCAGAGAGGCAAGATTACATTGGTTTGGACATGTGCTGAGGAGGGATGCAGAGTATATTGGAAAATAGATGCTAAGGATTAAGCTGCCAGGTAACAGGAAAAGAGGAAGGCCTAAGATAAGGTTTATGGATGTGGTGAGAGAGGACATGCAGGTGGTTGGTGTGACAGAGCAAGATGCAGAGGACAGGAAGAAATGGAAACAGTTGATCTGCTGTGGTGACCCCTAATGGGAGCAGCCAAAAGAAGAAGAAGACTAACAAGCAGTAATAATTGCAGCAGAATGAATGCAATAAAGTAGGAAGAAACACAAATACAGTAAAAGCAGCTGAATAAAGTGCATTATTTTATATAATGATAGAAAATGAGCAAAGTGATTTAAACAAATTACCCAATTAACCAATAAAACAGCTCAAAACTGAGCCCTGTTCTAGCAGTCTTCAATCAGACAGGTTCTAACTGCACACTCCTGCCAGAAGGATGTAGGGGAACCTTCTCCAAAGACGATGGCCTGGATTAGTGCTCAATTTATACAAACAAAGTTAGATTCAGCATGCCTGAATCTAGTCTATGCTACAGCAAATGAGGTGCACCAATTTCAGAAAGAAACAGTTCAAATAATGAGACACAATAATCCTTTAAACAGAAATTCCCAGCTCAGAAGGGCAGAATCTAGCCTCTCCTCCCACAAGAGTGCAGACCACAAACCTTCTTAATGTAAAATAACTGGCCTGAAGCCCAAGTGCTTAAACCAG
Organism: Protopterus annectens; assembly: GCF_019279795.1. NCBI lineage: Eukaryota > Metazoa > Chordata > Ceratodontiformes > Protopteridae > Protopterus > Protopterus annectens. The sequence goes on from NC_056737.1 coordinate 1,426,242,738, forward strand.
AACTAATACACTTTTAGAATAACAGACACTGAGTCTTCAATCATCAATTCTTAACTTAGAAGGATGTTAGCTACCTGTCCTGCCACAACAGTGCAGACCACAAACCTTCTTAATGTAGAATAACTGTTCTGAAGCCCAAGTGCTTAAACCAAAAGGCTTAGAATTACAGTTACAATTTAATCAGGCTACTACCAAGCAGTAATAAATGCATCAGAATAAATACAACTGAGTACTTTTAAGAAGAGGCAAAAGCACAATAAAGTACAGTTTTTTATGGCTTTGATAATTGCATCTTTAGAGACAAATCCTATGAGAAATGGGGTGCCTGTAAAGGCAAGACTAGAGATGACGAGGCATGAAGTTGTGGTTGGTAGGTGAAGTCCTCCTATTTTTGGATGTTGTCTTTATTGTTTATATTGTGAATGATTGAGCCTGAGCAAAGGAATAGTATTGCTTTAAAGGAAGTGTGTGTGCAGATGTGCAGGAAGACAAGGTATGGTTGGTTTAAATTGAGTGTTGACTATTATTGGGCCTAACTGACTGGTTGTTGAGAATGCTACATTTTGTTAATGCAATTTTGTGTTAGAGCAAATGTGACTGGGAATACTGTGTTAAATGCACCTAGTAGAAGACAGATAGTGCTGTCTGGTTATTTTGAAAAAGTGGGTGGAAGCAAATTAGTAGGAAAATGCCCTCTACCACTTTTGTGCTTGAGTATAGGAGGGCAACTACTGGGATTAGGCTTTCTATGGCCAAGGGGAGTCATGGATGAAGCCCAATTTGTGTGAATTTATGTATTGCTGCTAAAATTAGACCTAGGAGGGGAACAATTGTGTCTTTGTTAGAGCTAATAAGGAAGAGCTGTTGAATATCTAGTGTGTTTAGGTTAGTAATAAATCAGGGAATGATTACGATAAGTCCAATATCACCAATTCAGTTGTAAATTACTGCTTGGAACATGGCTGTGTTTGCGTCTGCTCAGCTATATCATCAACCAATTAGCAGAAAGGATATAATTTCTCTACTCCTTCTCATCCAGTAAATATTTGGAACATGTTGTTTGTGGATATAAGAATTTTTATCGCTATGAGGAATAGGAGCAAGTATTTAAAAAAACTTACTGCTGTAGGGATCTTTATGCCTCACAGCAAGAGGTTCTCCGGTTCGATCCTCGGCTGGGGTGCCTTCTGTGCGGAGTCTGCATGTCCTCCCTGTGGTCGCGTGGGTTTCCTCCGGGTGCTCCGGTTTCCTCCCACATCCCAAAGACATGCTGCAGGTGGATTGGACACTCTAAATTGGCCCTAGGTGTGCGTGTGAGTGTGCCTTCTGTGGAAGGTTGGGCGCCGGGCTGGCAACTCGACACCGTAAAACTCCACTGCCATTCAATGTGCTGACAAGGTGATCCGCTGTGGCGACCCCTAACCGGGAAAAAGCCGAAAGAAGAAGAAGAAGACTGCTGTAGGGATCTTTATGCATATATCAGATGGCAAAATCTAGGATTGATCATGTTATAAATAAAGCAATGGATATAAATATAATAGAAAAAAGTCAAATTTGAAACTGAGGTTAAATGTGAATGAGCTGATAGTTATTCATTGTCAGTTTGTTGAAATAATTTCTACACCTTGGTCTATGAAAATGGCTAGTGGTACTAAGCTGGTGAAGAAAGTGAGCTTGACAGCACTGTTCATGTGATTTTGATGCCATGATGGTTGGTGAAGTGGAAGGCTGATAGAGAGGAGAAGTGGGGCTGGGAGGATGAGGAAGACTAAGGTGAGAGAGGATGTTATAGTTAGTGGTGGAATCACAGCTTTTACTTGGATTTGCACCAAGAGGATTTGGTTCCTAAGACCAACAGATTGACTTTTGTCCTTTAAAAGCTGAGTGAGCCATGGAATTGAGTCACGGAAATAAGGCTTTGCAGGCCCTAGTGCACCTGGCCTCTCTTGGCAAGTAAGGTGATTATAACACCTGTTTCTAGGACCACAACCTAGTGTTTTAGTTAAACTATACTTGCAGTAGAATCAGCCTCAGATCAGTTCTGGTTTGGTAATTAACAGAGGGAAATAAGAAGGTATTTGCGAGTGTGTGACGGATCCATTATAATTGTTTGGTCGGAGGCGGGTCCTTGTTGATGTGTTGCTTGAAAAAAAAAAAAAAAAATATATATATATATATATATATATATATATATATATATATATATATATATAAATCGAAAGTTGTAATTAAGGTTCCTAGCCCAGTTAAAATGATTGAAAATCAGGTCTAATTGAATGTTGAGACAATAATTAACAGTCCCTCTATAAGATTATTGGATGGTGGGAGAGCTAGGTTTGTGAAATTGGCTAGGAGTCATCATAAGCCGGCGAGTGGTAAAATAATTTGTATTCCTCAAGCTAGAACTATTGCTCGACTGTGTGTTCATTCATAGTTGGTATTAGCTAGGCAGAAATGGAGTGAGGAGGTAAGTTCATGGGTGATTATTAGGATAATCACTCTGGTAAATCCTCAGGGGGTCTGAATGAGAATACCTGTGATGACTAAACCTATGTGGCTGACTGAGGAGTAAGCAATTAAAGATTTTAAGTCAGATTGGTGGAAACAGATTATTCCAGTAATGATGATACCCCATAGTGCGAGAATAATAAATGGATAAATTAGTGACTTTGGTACAATGGTAGAATGGGGATAATTTGTATTATTCTGTAGCCCCCCCCCCCAATTTTAGTATAATTAGGGCTAGTACTATTGAGCCAACTACTGTGGCTTCTATGTGGGCTTTGGGTAGTCATAGGTGGATGCAGTAAAGTGGTATTTTAATTAGAAATGCAATTAAGCAGCCATTTCATCAAATATTATGTGTGATGGAGTGTGGTAGAAAGTTGTAAGTGGCAAAGTTAAGTAGAAGACTGGACGAGGTTAGTATATTTTTGTTAATTGTTAAAAGGGCAATAAATAGTGGTAGGGAGCCTGCAAGTGTATAGAATAGTAAATAGGTTAGGGCTTGGAGGCATTCACTTTGGTTTCCTCACTGGATGATGGTAATTAGGGTGGAAATTAGGGTTGGTTCAAATATAATATAGAATATAATGAGCTCAGAAGCTGTGAACATTATGGTCAAGAAGATTTGTAAAGTAGACGATAGTGTGAGATAAGTCCGGTGGTGTGAGACTGGTTCATGGTATATATGATTTTGACTAGCTAGGATTATTAGGGGAGGAATCAGCAAGTTAGGACCAGGAGTGGTGAGGAAATTGAAGTGATTACCAAATAAGAATTTATATAGGACCAGCATGAGACTGAACTTCATTTTAGTCAGGTTAAGCTGCTGTTGGCAATTAGTATGCTGTACGCTGTGGTCAAGGATCAGAGCTATTTGGGTGGGGTTATTCAGAATGATGGAATTAGCATGATAGAAGAAATAAGAATTTTTAACATAGTAGCATGTTTAAGCTTTTAAGATGGTCGGCTCCATGCAATTGTCCTGTTGCTACTATTAGGGCCAGTCCTGTGCTGGCTTCGGATGCGGCTAGTGCAAGTAGAATTAGTGGAGCCCCATAAGTCAAGGGGGTTCCTAGGAAGGCTGATCATGTTGAGATCAGCAGGAAGACTGACAGTATTGCCCCTTCTAAACATAGAAGAGTAAAGATAAGATGTGATCAGTTCAGGGCAAGGCTGGCTAGGCTATTCCCGAAGGCGGAAGTAATAGAGAAAAGTGTGGGTGTGATAAGATGGTAATGGAATTTAATCTGGATTTATCGAGCCAAAATTAATTGTCTTGTTTAGACTAACTATCTTTTCTGCTCTTTCTAGGCCCCCTTGGATTCATTCCTAAATTAGGCCAAACACGAGGAGGGCTACAATTAAAATGGCAATTGTAGAAATTAGAGCTGGACAATTACATTTTAGGGCTCATGGAAGTGGAAGGAAGAGTGCAATTTCTAGGTGAAATAATAAAAAGAAAATGGCCACTAAATAGAATTTTAGAGAGAAGGGTGGGTAAGTGGACCCTAGTACATCAAATCCACACTCATAGGGGGATACTTTTTTCATTATCAGGGTTAAAATCTGGCGGTCAGAAGCCCAATAATTTAAGGATTACGGATAAGAGGGTGGCGATGGTTAAAATTGTTAAAATAAGGTTAACTTATTTTTCCTTGGATTTTCACCAAGTCTAAGTGATTGGAAGTCACCCATACTAGTTAATACTAGAAAAACATGAGCTTCATCAGTAAATTGATATATAAAGGAAGAGTCAAACTACATTGACGAAGAGTCAGTACCAAGCAGATGCTTCAAAACAAAAGTGGTGGTATGAGGTGAAGTGGTATTGAATTTGTCATAGGAGGCAGATGGTTAGGAAGGTTGAGCCAATAATTACATGGAGGCCATGAAATCTGGTTGCTACAAAGAAAACAGAGCTGTAGATGCTATCGGCAATTGTGAAGGGGGTCTCATAGTATTCTATGGCTTGAAGGGCTGTGAGGTATAGGCCCAAGACAACTGTAAGGGCTAGGGCTTGAATTGCTTTTTTGCGGTTTCCTTCCATCATCCTGGAGGCTAGTAGGACTGCTGTATTTAGTAGTGGAACTTCAAATGGGTCTAATGGAATAATACCTGTGGACACCCAACAACCTCCAAGTTCAGGGGTTGGGGCTAGACTTGTGTGGTAAAAAGTTCAGAAGAAGCCAAAGAAAAATAAAACTTCTGATGTAATAAATATAATTATTCCATAGCGCAGTCCTTTTTGAACAGGCGGTGTATGGTGGCCTTGGAATCCCCCCTCTCAAACCACATCTCATCATCATTGATATATGGTGAGGATAGTTAGGACTATTCCTATTGTAAGTAGGTGGGTGTGGTAGTGAAATCAGATAACAATTCCTGAGGTTATTAGGAGGGTGGCTGTTGCCCCTGTTAAAGGTCATGTACTTGGGTCTACCATATGAAAGGTGTGTGCTTGGTGGGCCATAAACGTTTTCTTGTAAGTATAGGGTTAGCAGAAGAACAAAGACATAGGCTTGAATTATAGCTACTGTGAGCTCTAAGATTGTTAAAAGAAATAAAATTGTGTAAGTTAATAGGGCAACAGTTGTTACTGTTGTGGCCAAAAAGAAGGCAGCAGCGGCAATAAGCTGTATTAAAAGGTGGCCAGCCATCAGGTTTGCAGTAATTTGACCCCTAGGGTGATTGGTTGAATAAATAAGCTAATTGTCACAATAATCATAAGAGCTGAGACCAATGTGTCTGGGGTCCCTTCTGGTAAAAGGTGACCAATTGATGCTGTCGGTTGATTTTGTAGACCAGTTAGGACTGTTAGGACTGTTGCCAGTCACACTGGAATGGCAAAGCCCATAATTATCGATAGTTGGGCTGTGGAGGTGAATGTGTATGGAAGAGGACCTAACAGATTAATGGTGGTAAGAAAAAATATTAGGGAGTTTAGGATTGTGGCCCATTTATGTTTATGGTTGATTGATTCGAGATATGAGTTGATGAGTTAGTCATATAATAAGTAAAGTTTGTAGGGTTGATTTGGTAGTCATCAATTTGATTGAGTAGGGTAAATAATTCAGAGGAGAAGAATTGATAGCAAAATTAGTGGAATTCCCGGAAGGGTGAGGATTAAAACTTGATTAAAGAAGCTTAGAATCATGGTCAGTCTCAAGAATTCATTAATAGTTTGGTTTCATTTTTTGTAGGGCGGGGGAGCTGGTGTCTTTGTATGAAAGAATATTAGGGAAAAAGATTAATAAAAAAGTTAGTCAAGAAAATAGTAACATTATCAGTTCTGGACTTGGGTTTAATTGTGACATGTCACTAAGGGTGAGTGTAAGCACCGATCTTCAGCTTAAAAGACTGACGCTGAATTTTAGCTTTTAGTGAGGCTTTTTCTAGCAATAAAGAAGATAATTTTTCAAAGTGTTGAAGCGGCACAGCTTCTACCACAATTGGTATAAAGCTATGGTTTGTTCCACAGATATCAGAGCATTGGCCATAGAATGCACCTGGTCAGGCAGTAATGAATGACATTTGGTTCAGTCATCCTGGAATGGTGTCCATTTTAATTCCTAGGGCTGGTACAGCTCATGAGTGGATTATGTCATCCGCTGTAACTAAAATGCAGATTGGTGAGTCTATTGGAATAACTATATGGTTGTCAGTTTCTAGTAGACAAAATTGACTTAGGACTAGGTCTTGTGTGGGAATTATGTAGGAGTCGAAGCTTAGGGTCTCATAATCCGAATATTCGTAGCCCCAGTATCATTGATGTCCCACAGCTTTAACTGTTAGGTGGGGGTCGTTGATTTTGTCTATTTAATATAAAATCTGTAGAGGGGGAAGTATGATTATGATCAAAATTATGACTGGCAGGATAGTTCAGATCATTTTAATTTCTTGAGAGTCTAGAATAAATTTGTTAGTCAATTTTCTTGACACTATGGCCATATTAATGTAAAATACTACTGTACTCATTAAAAATACAAGTATTAGGGCATGATCATGAAAGTGAAGAAGCTCTTCTATTACTGGTGATGCTGTGCCTGTAAACCTAATTGTGATGGGTGGGCCATAGCAGGTTATGTGGGGGTTTAACTCACAATTTTGCCTTAACAAGGCAATGTATTATTTTTACTAATATCGTATGAAGAAAGTGGCAAAGTGGTTATGTCGTTGCCTGGAAACCAGCTTATAGGGGTTTGATTCCCTTCTTTCTCATTATTTTGAGTATTGAACTTGAACAAAGGCTGGCTCTTCAAATGTGTGGTATTGGGAGGGCAGCCGTGTATTCACTCAATGTTTACATGAATAAGTTCGATGGAGTTAACTTCTCACTTTGAGGCAAATGCTTCTCAGATAACAAATAGGAGGAGAATCACTGCAACAAGAGAAATTAATGATCCAGAAGAAGAGAGTGTGTTTCATAAAGTGTATGCATCTGTGTAGCCAGACTACTGATGTGGTATCCCTGCTAGGCCTAAAAAGTGTTGGGGAAGAAGGTTAAATTTACACCTATGAATATCACTCTGAAGTGGATTTTTGTTCAAGTGCTGTGAAGCATTTAGCCTGTTATTAGTGGAAATCAATGTACTAGCCCACCCATGATTGCAAATAAACACCCATTGAAAGGACATAGTGGAAGTGGGCAACTACATACTATGTGTCATGTAGTATAATGTCTAATGAGGAATTCACTAGAACAATTCCTGTCAGCCATCCGACTGTAACTGTAAATAGAATAATAAATCCAAGGTCCTATAGTAAAGGAGTTTCTTATTTAATTGAGCCCCCATGTAGTATTGACAGTCAGCTAAAAACTTTGACTCCTGCTGGAATAGCAATAATTATTGTGGCTGATGTAAAGTATGATCTGAAGTAGGAGAATTCATTTGTCAGCAACCTGTGGGTATGGATCCGATATCAGATCCGAACCGGCATGGTTTATCCAGCTATGGATCTGAGCTCCTAGCTCCTCCCCTCACCCATAATGCCCTGCTCTCCCTACTTGACCTCAGATCTAGTTTGCTGCGTTCATGGTGACAGCCTAGATTTCGAGCTCCATAAGCTAAGTGTTTTTTCTGTACTTAAAAAGGGATTTTTCTAGCTAAAAATACCTTAACTGTGTGAATGTTTTAGGTTCCCAATCTATTTACTTTATTTTTGGGATAAGTTAGTTTATTTTTGTGTACCCGCCCCTCTCTGGTGCATAGCTAGTGTGAGTGTGTGTTTTTCTTTGGGGCCTACTGTGTGTGTGTTTAGTTTACTTTTTCCAAAAAAAAAAAAAAAAAAAAAAAAGTTAGTATGTCTGAGGCCCCAAAGGCAATCTTCTCAAAATGCTCTGAGTGTGGCCATAAGCTATCCCCTGCTGATGGCCACAATCAGTGCATTTGATGCCTTGGGGTTGAACATCTCACCTTTGGATGTTCAATCTGTGCAGGGTTCAACCCCAGGGCATTGAAGGAGCGGAGGTCGAAGCTGGTCTTGGCGGGACTCTTGCCCCCGGACTTGGCTTCGGCCCCCACCCCCTTGGTGGTTACTGCTGCGGCAGTCCCTGCCTTGCCTGCTCCCCCTCCTCTGCCCAGGATTCAAACTCCCGCCATAGGGTCGGAGGAGAGGGAATGCAGGAAAAAGGACCGGAGAGAGAAGCACCACAAGCGGCGGGCCGAGACCTCCGTTTCGGCCCCGCTGGCTAAGCGGGCTTCTCCTCCGGCCTCTCTGGCTGCTGGCTCTCCCCCTCCTCGGCTCCGGTCCCCTTGCTTTTCACCGGAGCCTGAGGATGAGGAACCTGACCTCCTTCGAGGCTATCAAGGCGGCACTCAAGGCCTACCTCGGTAGCCTCGTCGAGGTCTACTTACAGCCTCTCCGATGCTGATCTGGACCAGATGATGCGAAGGTTCATCCAGGCCCAGATGCAGATGGGAGTGCTCCTGCCTCCCCCCCCTCTGGGGGGGAGCTCGACCCCCTTTTTTTAGCCCATTGCTCCTTCTCCAACCTGCTACCTGGGTTCTGAGTGCTTGGATCCGGGCAGCCTCGGAGCCGGGGGTGGGTCGGCGCTGCCAGTACTGGGTGCTTCGGATCCGACCCTGCCCTCGAGTCTGTCGGATCTGACCTCTCGGAGCCTTGGCCCGAGCTTCGGATCTGAGGGACTCAGTGTGCCTTTGGCACCGTCCTTGTCGGAGCACACTGGTCCCTCGGATCCGAGGGGCTTGGCACCGGCTCCGATCCTCTCATCGGATCTGAGGGGGAGCCGACTTTCGGATCCTATTGTCAAGGCTGGCTCCCCCTCGGCTTTTGATGTGGTGGAGAGGGCTCTGTTGAGGGCATCCGGACCCCCGGCCCTTGCTTCGGCTCCGTCCCGCACTCCATCTGCTCTGGGCCAGGCTTCCATCACCCAGCCACTGGGACAGCCTGCTTCACTGCCCCAAGCAGTTCCTGTGGTTCTGGGCATTGCTGGTGAGGGCTCCTCGGACAGCCCCCCCAAGGAAGCACCTCACAAGCATTCGTGTAAGAGGAGGCACATAGACTCCCCCGAGTCTTTGACAGAAGACACTGACTTGGAGGAAGGGGAAGGCTCCCCAAGATCACCCCCTGAGGATGTCTCCTTCGGAGACATCATGGAAATGTTACGGATCAGAGGTGGGTGGTCTGCCCCAAAGTCTTCCTCGGATGAGTCAGTGTTCTTGGAGGCATTTGAAGTGGGCCTGTCTACCTCTTGGGTGTCCCCTCCTGCCGACCCCCTGGTGGACCTTATTACCACCAGGGCATGGAAGGACCCGGACACCGTGGAGCCAATCCCTAAGAGGCCCAACAGGATCCTTAGCCCCCTTGCTGACCGTGCCCACTGGAGCAAGGGACCCCCGGTAGATGCCATGTTGTCGGCAGCAGCCACCGAGAGGGAACTCGCCCAGGAGAGTCCCTCAGTCCATCCTCCGAGCAAGGAGTCTCGGATGATGGACCATTTGGGGAAGCAAATCTTTAGTTCAGCGACCTTCTCAGTGAGGGCACTCAACTATTTGGCACACGTCATTAGGATGCAGCGCGATCTTGTCAAGGAATATGCTGCATTCCCCCCCAGAGTCCATGTCGGAGGAGGACAAACTTCTGCACTCCGCCTGTATGGCCACTCTTCGTTCTGTGACTAACACCTTTATGCGGTTACTTTCCCACGCTACCGAGGGAGCCGCTAGAGCTGCAGGAGCGGGCCTAGTCACTAGACGGCAGGCCTGGCTCCGCCACTGCGATTTTATGGAGCCCTTCAAGGCGTCATTCGCGAATGCCCCCTTCGATGGTTCTGCCTTTTTGGCAAGACTGTTCGGGATACCTTGGTTCAGAACGAGAAGGACGGGAAGATGCTGTCTGCCATCAGAGTCCACTTCTCTGTGCCCCAGAGGTCCTACTCTAGGAACCAAAAGGGCCAGAAGAAGATGTGGTTCCGGCAGTTGCAGCATTCCCAACCCGCTCCGGACAACCAGTCCTTCCGCGGCAGAGGAGGACAGGGAGGACGCCGCCCTAGGGGCAGAGGGGCTCCCAGGAACTTTGGGTCCAGGGAACCTTTCTCTGAATGGCCCACGCAGCAGCCCTGAGGGGTTGCCCGACTGGTCCACTCTGGAGGCAGTCGGGGGACATTTCTTGGAGCACCTAGCGGCATGGGAGTCCATTACATTGGACCGCTGGGTACTCCGGATTATATCCAGAGGATACAAAATCCCCTTCCTTCATGTCCCAAAGTTAAAAATCCTCCCCGATGTTCCACCCGATCAGAGGGAGGCCGCTTCAGCAGAGATTGTCCATCTGCTGAGAAAAAGAGCCATCCAGCCCGTCCCCCCAGACCAGATCGGATCAGGGTTCTACTCCACGTTCTTTTTAGTGCCAAAAAAGATGGGGGACCTAAGACCCATTCTAGACCTGTCCCTGTTGAACCTGTCATTTCCCAAAGAGAAGTTCCGGATGGTCACTTTGCAGTCTATCCTCTCCCTTCTAGGGGAGAATCACTGGATGTGCTCTATAGACCTCAAGGATGCGTACTACCACATTCGAATGGACAGACGATCCAGGAGGTTTCTTCGCTTCCGGCTGGGAGCCAGTCACTACCATTTCAGGGTCCTTCCCTTTGGTCTCACCACAGCCCCCACGGTGTTCACCAAAGTGTTAGCAGTGGTTGCGGCCCACCTGAGGCTTCAGGGGGTGCAGGTCTTTCCGTACCTAGACGACTGGCTTCTCACCGCCCCAACAAGGCATCTACTCTCTTTTGCAAGAGATTCCTTCCTTTGTCTAGCACCCCAGCTAGGCATCACAGTAAACATAGAGAAGTCCAACCTGGTCCCTACCCAAGCAATAGAATTTATAGGAGCCAGGTTAGACACCAGAAATTTAAGAGTCTTTCTCACAACCGATAGGGTTCGGAATCTGCGACTCCAGGTGCGGGCCATCCTTCACTCCAGCTCAACACCTGCGGAATTGGTCCTGAGGGCGCTAGGGTCTATGGCGGCAGCGATTACTCTTCTTCCGCACGCCCGCTTGAACATGCGGGTGCTTCAATGGACACTTCAAGTGCAATGGTCATTTCTCTCCCTCCCCCTGTATCATCCCATTGCGATCAGCAAGGCTTGCAAGCGGTCTCTCTTGTGGTGGCTCCATTCTCTGGATCTCCAAAGAGGCCGCCCCTTTTGTGCATCTCCCCCTCTCACCACGGTGACCACGGACGCTTCCCGCCTCGGGTGGGGGGGCATTTTGCGGACCGGATGGTCCAAGGCACGTGGAGCGATTCAGAGACCTCCCTGCATATCAATGTTCTGGAAATGAGGGCGGTGCTTTTGGCATTGCAAGCACTTCAGGCCCTCCTTCCCCTGGGAACAATTGCGATTCAATCAGACAACATGTCGGTGATCTGGTACATCAACAAACAGGGGGGAACCAGGTCTTACCCTCTATGTCGAGAAGCCATGAGAGTGTGGGAATGGGCGATCTCCACTAACTAACCGCTTTCTCATCGCAATGCATATTCCGGGTCGGACCAACATCCTAGCAGACAAGCTCAGTCACACCATTCTCTCCCCGTATGAGTGGTCTCTCAATTCTCAAGTAGCAAAACGTATCATCGCACAGTGGGGGACTCCCTGTTGCGATCTTTTTGCCTCTCCTTTAAACGCCAAGTGCGACAGTTTTTTCACTCTAATCCCCCCTCCAGGGGATTCTCCGAGAGATGCTCTGGTGCATGCTTGGCCTCCCGGTCTTCTTTATGCATACCCCCCTCTGCCTCTGATGCTACAAGTACTTCAGAAAGCCTCTCGGTTGGGGTGCAGAATGATCCTCATTGCCCCGTTCTGGCCTCGACAGATCTGGTTCCCTTACCTAAGGTCTCATTCAGTGAATCCACCTTGGATTCTAGATCCCATTCCGGATCTGATATCACACCCGTCAAACCTGCCAACACCGAACCTGGACAACCTGAAGCTGACTGCTTGGCTGCTCCAGTTCCACTCCTAATCAGGACTCCCGGTATCTCGTCCCCAGTTAAGGCCATTCTGGTAGTGGCCTACAAGCCTTCTACCAGAAAAATTTACCGCAGTAAATGGAAGTGTTTCTCCATTTGGGCGGAGCGGCAAGACCTAGACCCTTTCACGGCTCCCCTTCCTTTGGTTCTAGATTTCCTCATTACTCTTTTTAATGATGGTGCCAGTAGTTCCACGGTCAAAGTTCAGCTGGCGGCCATATCTCATTACCATGTTGGACACGATTCAGGACCTCTTATGTCGGCTAAGTTGTGCAAAACCTTCCTAAGAGGCACCTTTTTGCTCAGACCCCCTGTCAAAGAAACTGTTCCTCCATGGGATCTTTCCTTGGTACTACAGGCCTTGACCGCTCCTCCCTTCGAACCTGCGGCTACAGTCTATCTTAAATTCTTGTCTCTTAAGACTGCCTTTTTGGTAGCCATCACTTTGGCTAAGAGAGTTTCAGAACTTCAGGCCCTGTCCATGAAGCCGCCTTATTTGATTTTTCATCCGGACCGGGTGTACCTCAGGATCAATCCCTCCTTTCTTCCTAAAGTAGCTTCGGAAGCTAACATTATTCAGTCCATCAACCTCCCTGTTTTCTTCCCTAAGTATCAAAACAAAGGCGAATACAAGCTGCATTCTTTGTATGTGCACAGGCAGCTCCATTTTTACCTTCATAGGACAGCGGGTCATAGGCAATCAGACCAGTTGTTCATTTCTTTTGCCAAATTCAATCTGGGTAAACCAATTTCCAAAGTTTCTTTGTCACGCTGGATTTCTCAGTGTATTCTGTTGGCGTACCAAGCCTCTGGCAGGCCCGCACCGGAGGGAGTCCATGCTCATTCTACCCGATCTGTTTCAACTTCTGCGGCCTTTAGATCTAGGGTTCCTCTGGATGACATTTGTTCAGCAGCCACTTGGGCTTCATCTCATACCTTTATTACTCATTACAAGCTGGACGTCACTTCTAGAGGTAGAGCATCCTTTGGCTCCGCGGTGCTCTGGAATATCCTTCCATGATGGCCACCCAAGATTCAGGTAGCTGGGGACTCTGTCCCACAGGTTGCTGACAAATGAATTCTCCTACTTCAGATTTAGAAGTTATGTACTTACCATAACGTTCCATCTGAGTAGGTGGATTCATTTGTCTGCAACCATCCCACCCTCCTTTCCCCCTGGCCTTGTCAGTTCCCTGCGTAGGGTGTGTTACCCTTTGGTTAAGGTAGTTGGTGCAGGGCAAACTCGATCTGAGGTCATGTAGAGAGAGCAGGGCATTATGGGTGAGGGGAGGAGCTAGGAGCTCGGATCCATAGCTGGATAAACCATGCCGGTTCGGATCCGATATTGGATCCATACCCACAGGTTACAGACAAATGAATCTACCTACTCAGATGGAACGTTATGGTAAGTACATAACTTCTAATTCATGTGTCACCATCTGTACCTACTGTAAATATATGGTGAGCTCAGACAATAAATCCTAGAAGGCCGATTGCCATCATTGCTCAAACTATTCCTATGTAATGGAAAGGCTATTTTTTGCCTGAGTAGAAAGCAATGATATGGGAGATTATTCCAAAGTCTGGTAAAATGAGAATATATACTTCTGGGTGCCCAAAGAATCAGAATAAGTGCTGATACAGAATTGGGTCTCCTCCCCCAGCTGGGTCAAAATAGTATTAAGTTTGTGGTCTGTCAAGAGCATGGTGATGCCAGCAGCTAAAGCTGGAAGTGAGAGTAGGAGAAGAATTGTGGTGATTATTACTGATCAGATGAATAAGGGCATCTATGAATATATGCATGAATAAGGGCATATTATGAGGCTGCCAGCAGTTTTATACTAATTATAGTACTGATGAAATTAATAGACTCTAAAATTGAAGAAATCACTCCTAAATGCAAGAAAAAAAATTGTAGGGTCAACAGAAGCTCCGGTCTGGGCAAGATTACCAGTGAGAGGTGGGTGTACAGTTCATCCAGTCCAGGCCCTTTCTCTATCAAGTCATGGGGTGTTATCATGCCAGATTGCAAATCCAGAGATGTGGATTAGCTTCTGCTATGGCTTCTGTTGGTGCCATAGGCATGGCTGAAGCTAGGTGAATGCCTGCTTGTTTAGGCACTTAGCTGTTAACTAAGAGTTTGGGGATCAAGGCCCTCTCAACTAGAAAGCATTAGTTTAATTATAGTGTTTGAGATGCATTCATGAGATGTGGGATAGATGCCCACAGGCTTTAACAGGAACTAAAAGATTTTCACTTTTATTTAAAGTTTTGAAAGCTTTTGGTTTAAGAGTTAGCCTAAGTTCGTATATATTGAAGGTTGGAGTTAGAGAAGGAGTATGGTTGCCAGAATCAGGATTATTTATAAGATGTAGGGTGTGTTGAGTTTTAAGCATCACTGGTGATTGTTGAAGGTATCGGGGGAGGTTGTGACGATTATTGCATAGCACAGTTGAAGGTAGAAGTATAGGCTGAACAGGGCTGATAATGCTGTGACTGTGGTGAGCACATATAGGTTGTTCATAGGTTCATAGGTAGGTACTAGGCTATTGGCCCTAGGGCCTATATAAGCCTAGCCAAAGGTACCCTGGCTTTTGCCACCAAAGAAAATTATTTTCCTGTGCCACTGTCGAGCAGAGCCACAGAAGTGATCCCCGGGGTGAATTTCCTATCTCCCATCCAATCATCAAGATTTTTCTTGAACAGTGCTAATGAGGAT
>NC_056737.1:1426257954-1426296430 GCF_019279795.1 Protopterus annectens
TACTTTTTTTGGTTATTTATCATTCAAAGGGGATACAATATCTTTCAGCACAAGAAGATATGGTGGGGAGACCAAGCTGTTCAACAGGTATGATCTATACCTGTTCTGTATACGATTTTGTATATTGGCTAAAGCATGATCCAACCCCCCATAGTGCCTTTTTAGGCAATGCCAGTTGGAACAACCTTCCAGTGCAGGAGAATATAAAGCTACTATTGACCAATACTAGGAGGCCAAACAAAAAACTCTACTCATTGCAATCTCTCTTCCCTTTGGAGGGTATAAACATCTGTATAGTGACCAAGACATGGCTCAAATCATTGGACAGCAGTCTGGAGGAGTGCAGGACTACAATGCCTTTCATACATATAGAACAGCTGCTATACAAGAAGGAAGGAAAGGTGGACGTGTCTCAGTCTTCATCCAGAAATAACTCACATCAAAGCTGGTTCAGCAGCATGATGGCCTTGAGATTCTTCATGTTCAACTCACCATCAGCAAAGTCCCTTACAGTATCTTGGTGAGGTTTGCAACTTCATCTATGACCCAGGAATATCATATCATATATCATAGCTTATCATATCATATCATTTAATTAAATGAACTAGACTCACTTAGCATTAAATCTAATACAGTATTCATAGAATACTTCAACTATATGGCTATTAAATGCCATAGAGCAACTTGAAAAGTAGGTATGAGGGTATATAACATCTGTGACCTTATCCTCACTACTATGGTTGAATTATGCTCAATCCCTAGTCTAATATCCTCACTCATCAGGTCTGAACACACAGCATCTCCATAAAAATAAAATTAAAACCTGAGACTTTCTCAGATCCTGGAATTTTGGAAATGTCTCCAAGCAAGCTTTCTACTTCAAAGTGATATCCTGGTTAGTTTAAAACCCCACTCAAAGCCAGCAAGCTGTACTGTTTATGCAGAAACATTCACCACCAGCTTATACCTACATGCATGGAAGCAGCTGCATTGGGCAACCCATCAAAACAAACTGCCCTGGTGGAATCATAACAGAAATACATTTTATAACAACTGGAAGAAGTGCAACACTGTGCAGAATATGCATATGATTATTAAATTAAACAAACAACTTGGGAAGCTAATTAAAACTACCAAGACCAAATACTTGAAAAAAGCTACCCAGCTCAACAGCCACCACAAGGACTTGTTTAGTTATGTCTACAACCTGAAGAGAAATACGCAGCAGTGTACTGAGTTGATTATAAATGGCAGGACCTATACTGAAGCTGTGAATATAGCAAATCTACTAACTAAGTTTAGCTCAAACATCCCCCTGTGTAACCCTCTATAATCTTTCAAGAAATAGCAGAAATCCACATATACTCCCAGTTATCACACAGGACCAACTCTTGGAGGTGCTCTCAAAAGCCAAAAATATGGCAACTATGGGCCCTGACAAGATCCCAGGAAGAATCCTGAGTAGCATGAAGCACAACTTATCCATGTCCCTACCAACACTGTTCAAGCTCAGCTTCCAAATTTATTTTGTACCAAGTGCATGCAGGATAGAAACAGTCATATCAATATACAAGGGAGGACCTTTCAAGAATCCAAACAACCCATATGTCTGACCAGCTTTATATGTAAAGCCATATGAAGATGTATCATGGAACTAATCAATAAACATTGGACCCATCCCAGTTTGGTTTTGTCAAAGGCAGGATTTTTATCTGAGTGGACTTTTTCGAAATGTCACAAAAGCAATGGATGAAGAGAAGGCAGAGCATACTGCCTACTTTGACTTCACCAAAGCCTTTCACACAATGCTCTATTGTTGAAACGTTTGCTAAATGTATTTATTTTATTTTATTTTACATTTGATTACCAGGGAAGTCTGACTGTACATGATGATCTCTTTTCAGTGGAGTCCCAGGGAGAAAAGCTCCATCATTTACACTGACATTGTAATACAAGGAAATACAATTGATTGATTCATACTCAGCTGGGATACAATTGTTTGATTATTTATACATTAGACAAAATTAAAATACTCAGATGCATGTAAATTGTGATTAGAATAAGGAGTGATTAAGGTGCTCAATATGTCCAGAAGTATTTAAAAGATGGAAAACTGTAGAGGAGATATTGCAGATGTATTAGGTGAAGTAGTGTCACTAGCCCAGAGATATGCGATTACAAATCCAATTTGTTGTGAAGTATTCTTTTATTTTGAAAATGCAACAGTTCGCCATCTCTTTAAGGGTTGTTAGAGGATATTCCATAGATTGGTTATAGAACAGGAGTATAGCGTGTCTCATGCTGAGTTTTGTGATTTTGTGATGTTGAGAAGTAGTTTATCTTTAGAGTGGATTGCTCTGGGTAGTTAAATTGAAGGATACCTTTAAGTATTGGATATTTATAAGGATCAAAAATTAGGGCATAGGTTAGTAAGAGTTGTTTGAGTTGCAGATGATTAGGGATTTTATCCATTTGAGATGTCTGAAAGCCATGCAATGATGCATTTTATAGTGGTTATTAGTCACAGATCTAACTATTTTATCATAATATTGTTCGAGTTTCTGTAATGTGCTGGATTATAAGTATGAGAAGAGTGGGGAGGCATATCATACAGGGTGCAGGAGGTTGGTTTTCACTAAAGTTTGTTTTGCCCCGTCATTTAAGAAGGATTTTGTTCTATACAATAAGCCAGACTTTGGTGCATTTTCTTGATAACTGTTTGGAAGTGGATGTCGAACTGCGTGTTATTATTTATTGTAACTTTGAAGAGTTTAACATATTATACTTGCTTGATTATTGCATTGTTTAGTGAGGTGATGCTAACTGAGGTTGTACTGTGAGTTTGTGTTTTACAAGTGAACAGTAAAAGATTTGCATTTGGGGAGATTTAGTACTAGATGCGAATTATCTAACCACATTTCCATAAGTGAGAAGGACTCTTGGGTTAGTTTATGTCATTTCCAGAGGTTAGGGCACAGATCAGGGTCAGATCGACTGCATTCTGTACTAGTGTAGCATGTTTTGCTGCAGTTATAGGTTCATAGGTAGGCACTAGTCTATTGGCCCTGGGGCCTATACAAGCCCAGCCAAAAAGGTACCCTGACTTTTGCCACCCAAAAAAATTATTTTCCTGTGGCACTGTTGAGCAGAGCCACAGAGGTGATCCCCGGGGTGAATTTCCTATTTCTCATCCAATCATCAAGATTTTTCTTGGAAGAGTGCTAATGAGGAGCTTTGTTTGATATAGATAGATAGTTTATTCCAGAGTATGGGAAGTCTCTGGGACAGGAATCTATCCCTCCGGCATGTTCTGCTTATTGTGGTGACAAGGTTTAGGTCCCTAGAGCGTGTAGCTCAGAGGGATTGGGATTTCTTTAAGTTGAGCATGTCCAACAGATCTGGGTTTGACATAGCTTTGTATGTTAGGCAGAGGTCACCTCTGAGTAGGTGATATGCGATGGAGTAAAGCTGGAGTTTTTTGAGATAGTCTGCATAAGGCATCTGTTTGAGGTCGGTAATCCACTTTGTCAGGTATTTCTGCGGCCTTTCCAGTTGTTGTAGATGTCTTGTGAGGTACATGCCAAAAGGGACGTTGTACTCTATAATGGGTCTAATGAGTGATGAGTAGAGGGGAACAATGACCTCTTTTTTTCTGGATGAGAAACCTTTTGTGATGAGGTGTGCCACGTAGAAGGATTTCCTGATTACTGTGACGATGTGATTATTAAAGGAGAGACTACTGTCCACCTGTGTCCCAAGGTCTCTTATCACACTTTCGGTGTTAAGTATACTACCACCTATGTTGTAGTTCATGGGTACAGAGTTTTTACCAAAGGGGATGGCAATGCACTTTTTGGCATTGAGCTTGAGGCCATGGCTTTGACACCAGGCATCTGTCTCAGTGAGGCCCTTTTGTAGGAAGTCCACATCATTAGGAGTTTTAATTATGGCTCCTAGTTTGCAGTCATCTGCGAACTTTATTAGCCAAAGACCTTCTGTGTTAGCCTGTACTTAAGAGAAGTAGATAACAAACAGAAGAGGACCCAGGACTGAACCCTGTGGTACGCCACTTGTCATTGGTCTGAAGTCGGATTTGGAGTCTGCTACTTTCACAGTGTGGGTTCTGTCAGTGAGCCAGTTGGCAACCCATCTTGTGACATAGGGATTTATACCTAGTTTAGTGAGTTTATCTATAATTACAGAATGGGGAATGGTGTTGAAAGCCTTGGCAAGATCTAGATAGGCTGTGTGAACCACCATACCCTTGTCTATGGCTTTGGCGACTTCTTCAAATAAGTCTATCAGGTTTAGGAGACATGATCTGCCTTTTACAAACCCGAACTGAGTGGGGTCCAGAGTTTGGGGATTACCAATGTCTTTGTTTATAAGTTCCATGATGATACATTTCATGGCCTTGCAGACCAGGCTCGTCAGGCTAATGGGGCGGTAGTTCCCAGGGTCTGTGGTGGCTCCCCCTTGTGGAGTGGGATAACCATCGCTGTGTGCCATTCTGCAGGCACAAAGCCTGAGGTGAGGCTATGATTGAACATGGTACTTAGTTGGGGTGCCAGTTCATTCTGTATTTTGTGTAGAACACAGCCTGTGATGTTGTCTGGTCCCATGGATGCTGTATTTTTGGCTTTGGAGAGTGTGTTTTTTACCTGCGCAGCCGTGATTAAAGGAACTTTGCATTCTTCCAGTATAGAGATGGGCTCTTTAGGGGGTGAGAGGAGGGTAAAGTTAGCACTGAACCTATCTGCCAAGATGTTGGCAATATCAGTTGGGTCTGTATATTTAGCGCCATTATGCTGTAACTCAGAGCAGATCTGAGTGTTGCTATTGAGATTATTGACATAGCTATAGAATGCTTTGTGGTTGTCTTTAAAATCAGTGGTGATTTTGTTTTCGTAACTAGCTTTAGAGGATTTTATCAGGGATCGCAGCTTCTTACTGAGGCTGACCAGGGAGCTCCTCCATTCATGGGATTTTACTCTCTTTTGCAACAGTTTCTTCCTTCTGTTGTACAGTTTGTTTATAGCAGGGGACCACCAGATTGGCTTCATTTTTTTGGAGGATAGCGTCTTGGTTCTTCTATTTGGGATAGCACGATCCATGCACTCATGTAAGTGCTTATAAAGTGCAATTGTGTAGGATTCAGTAGTCGTAACTGTATTGTCCATCTGCATGGGTGTCATGAAGTTCACCACTTCTGTCTTAAGAAGCATGAACTTGGCTTTGGAGAAATTTTTTACCATAGTTTCCTTAATGGGGGGGGGGGGCAGGATGTGGATATCTAGGGTAATTAGCTTATGGTCAGATCGGACCAATGAGGCATTGACTTCAGGTGTGGAACATCAGTCACTCATGTTGGTAATGACTAGATCTAGGGTATTGTTGCCCCTTTTGAGGGTGTGGATAAGTTGATCCAGGGCATTGGAGTTTATGAATTCCAGAAAGCGTTGAGCAAAGGAGTTGGTACATGAGTAGTTTTCCCAGTTAACGGTGGTCATTTATAATTTATAATTAGAAGGTTATTTATAAATATGTTAAATAAAAGTGAGCCTAACATGGAACCCTGTGGTACTCTCACTGTAATGGCTAGTAAAGGAGAGTATTTCTGTTGTCATTTAACTGCCTGATGCCTTTCAGACAAGAAGCTACTGAAGCAGGAGTGGGTGGTGAAGAAGAGGCCCAGGGTTGAAAGCTGTTGGAGTAGAGTTTGCTGTATCAAATACTTTTGATATGTCCTGGAATAAGGCTGAGACCAGATTTCCTATGTTTCTATTTTTATTTATAATATCCATAACTTTCAGGACAGCTGTGTTGGTATTATGATTGGGTTGATTAGGAGTAATCCCCTATGGCACCTGCTGGATTGAAAACTGGCTCACAGATACAATGCAGGATGTTATGATAGGGAAAGTCACCTCTGTCAGCTAGGCAATGCTAACTGGTAACTTCAGAAACTGTGCAGACAAGTAATAAAGTTGCAGGTTTACCCACACTTAGCTGAATCTTACAAACTTCATAAATAATGCCAATAACTCCAGTCTTAGTTAAAATTGCCATGTATTAAAAAAAAAAAACACACAAACCTTGGGACTTCTTCAGAGCCATTGCTTACAAGTTAGAAACTCCATTCTGTATATTAAAATAAGTTTCAAAATGAACAATCATTAGTCACATCAGTTAAGCAGTAGAATTTAAGAAATAGTCAAAGTTAATAAGTTTTAATACATCAAAAAACATTGTATCGAAAATTCATACAAAAGCAAAATGGTGTGTGTAATTCAGGTTAATGATCTATGGAAAAAACTAAATATTTTTTTATTCAAAGACTTATTGTGAAGTTAAAGTGTTGAAAAAAATGTGAAAATATGAAATGTGGAAGTAGGCATAAATATGTGCATTGCAAAAGGCTAAAAGATGTACTGAGCTAGCTAATTGGTGGTTCATAATGTTAAAGTTTATCTGCTCTGTTTTTTAAAATGGGAGTAATAAATGTATATTAATTTAAACCAGGAAGTGTTGTAGCATTAAGTCTTCATCACCATATAAGCTCTCTCCTGTATAATTCTGTTTCCCATGCACCACCCTGGGAGAGAAGGGAACAGATTCCAAGATACCAAACTGAAATCTATTATAAGTAGGGCATAATAAGGGTAGCATCTTACCCTCACCAAGAATGATGCCACAATATGAAGACAAGATGATCAATTTCAACAATTGGCTTAAGTATTGCTGTCATTCAAAGGGGATCCAATGCCTGTCAGCCTGGGATGACATGCTCAACAAGCCATGATGCTTCACTAGGGATGGCTTGCACCTGTCACCCCTGGGCTTTCAGATATTGGCAAAGGCTCTTGCTTCCCCCATAGTGCCTTTTTTAGGCAAGGCTCAAAAGACAAACCCACCTCCATAGGTATCACAAGGGATACGAAACTAAGAGTAATGCTACTCAACCCCAGAAGTCTAAACCTCAAGATGCATGCACTCGAAACTCTCCTTAGCATGGAGAACATCAATATCTGTGCAGTAACAGAAACCTGGTTCAAGGCTCCTGAGAGTACCCCAGCGCTACCAGGTTATACCTCATACCATGCTTTTCGGCCTCAAAACTTGGACCGAACCACAAAAGGAGGGGGAGTATCAATATTCATCAAAGATACCCACACCTCCAGGTTGGTGGCACAGCATGAAGCATCAGAGACTATCCATGTGCAACTAACAGTGGGTAAAACTGCCTTCCAGTTTATATCCTGCTACAGACCACCCTCCCAAACCCAGGAACCCCACTCGGCCTTTCTGAGAACACTGGAAAATATGAAGGTCTTTCCAAACACCATTATATTGGGTGACTTCAACTACCCAAACATAGACTGGGAGCATTACTCTAGCTCCAACACCCTAGCCCAAAGGTTCCTAGAATTTATAAACTCAAATGCTATGGAACAACTTGTTACCACTCCCACAAGAGGGGAAAACATACTGGACCTGATCATCACCAACATGGGGACTCTATGCTCCAGACTAGAAGTGTATCCCTTAATGGTAAGATCAGACCATAAACTAATCTCACTGGATATTCACATCCCGACCCCACCCCCCTGCCCAGAAAACCACAGTGAAAAACTTCTCTAAAGCAAATTTCACACTCCTCAAAACTGAGGTGGAATCCTTCAAAGCCCCCGAGCCTGTGGAAAATACGGCCCAGACCGCAGAATCCTTTATAAACACATTCTATGAACACCTTCAGGAATCCATGGATCATGCAATCCCAAATAAAACCAAGACCCAATCCTCCAAAGGCAGACATCCTGTCTGGTGGACCCCAGCCATAAACAAACTATATAATAGAATGAGAAAGCTACTACATGATAGAGCAAAATCCCAAAAAGGGAAGGCATCTCAGATCAGTATTAGCAAAAAACTACGGGCACTCATAAAATCGTCTAAGGCCAGCTTCAAGAGAAAAATTGCACAGGACACTAAGGATAATCACAAGGATTTCTTTAGTTATGTTAGGAACCTGGGTGGGAATTCCCAGATATGCTCAGAATTAGTCCAAAATGACAAAAAATACATTGAACCCACAGACATTGCCAACATCCTAGCTGACAGATTCAGTGCAAACTTCTCCCCCCACTCCCCACCAAAAGGGCAAATATCTATCCCAGCAGAGTGCTGCCCCCCTGACATCTCAGATGCTGAGGTAAGAGCCACCATCTCCAAAGCAAAAAACACAGCATCAATGGGACCAGACGGTGTCCCGGGCTGCATCCTACATGAACTCCAAGAACAGCTAAACCCAAACATAAAATTACTGTTCAATCTCAGCCTTACTACAGGATATGTACCCAAAGAGTGGCGTACAGCAACAGTGGTCCCTCTCCACAAAGGTGGTGCCTCAACGGATACTGGAAATTATTGCCCCATAAGCCTGACTAGGTTGGTCTGCAAAGCTATGGAAAGGATCATCATGGACCTCATAAATAAAGATATTGGGCACTTACAGACACTGGATCCTACCCAGTTCAGCTTTGTTAAGGGCAGATCCTGCCTCTTAAACCTGGTCGATTTCTTTGAAACAGTCACCAAGGCCATTGACGAGGGGAAGGTGGTCCACACAGCCTACATGGACCTCGCAAAAGCCTTCGATACAATACCCCACTCGGGCATTATAGATAAGCTTACCAGCTTAAATATAAACCTGTATGTCACTAGATGGGTTGCAAACTGGCTCAAGGACAAAACCCACATGGTTAGAATTGCTGGAGCCATGTCAGACTCCAAACCAGTTACAAGTGGCGTCCCACAAGGCTCAGTCCTGGGACCTCTCTTGTTCAGTATATATTTCTCGGAGGTACAGGCCAACACAGAAGGACTGTGGCTGACCAAGTTCACAGATGACTGCAAACTGGGCACCGTAATTGACTCTCCAGCCGACACAAGCATCCTCCAAAAGGGCCTCATAGAAACAGACAACTGGTGCCAGAGCCATGGCCTCAAGCTAAATGCCAAAAACAAAGTGCCCACAAATTACCACATCAGTGGTAATCCATTAAGTACAGAAGAAGTAATTAGGGACCTGGGGACAGAAGTTGATAGCAATCTCTCATTTGACAACCACATGGCCAAAGTGGTTAGAAAAACATTTTATATAGCCCACCTAATCATGAAGGGATTCACATCTAGATCAGGGAAGGTCATCGTGCCTCTTTACTCATCCCTCATCAGGCCCATAATTGAGTACAATGCCCCTTTTGGGATGTACCTTACCAGACACCTGCAGCAACTGGAAAGACCCCAAAAGTACCTCACCAAGAGAATCAAAGGGCTCAAACAGATGCCATATGCTGCCCGGTTAAAGAAACTCCAGCTCTACTCAGTGGCATACCACCTGCTCAGAGGCGATCTGTGCCTGACGTATAAAGCCATGTCCAACCCAGAATTAATGGACATGCTGCACCTCAGAAAATCCAAATCCCATCGAGCTACGCTCGAGAGACTTGAACCTCAGCACTGAAATAAATAGGACATGCTGGAGAGACAGATTCAAAACCCAGAGGCTCCCTTCACTCTGGAATAAAATCCCAGTCCAGGTTAGGCAGAGTCCCTCATTGACTCTCTTCAAGAGGAATCTTGATGAGTGGATGGGAGATCGTAGGTTTACCCCGGGTATCACTTCTGTGTCACTGTTAGACAGAGGCACAGTATACTAACCTCGAAAAAGGGCATAGCAAAATTAATTTAAAATGGGTGGCGAAAGCCAAACACACTCTGGCTAGGCTTATAAATGACCTAGGGCAGATAGCCTAGTATGAACCTATGAACCTAATAAAGTATTCTTAAACAGTGTAATGTTGGTGTTTCTCTTGTTGAGAGCATACAAATGTTCATAAATTCTTTTTCTTAACAGTCTTTCAGTTTTGCCTGTATAGAAATTCCCACAACCATTACAAATAGCAAGATAAATCACCCCCTTAGATGTACAATGTTCTCACATGAAAAGATTTCTGTGGTGGGGGACCCTACTGTGAGCTTTTTCTTGTTTAAAATGTAAGAATACTGGTTAAATGCACCACATTTCTTTGTGCCAGTTCCTTTGCACCTTGAAAGGTCCTTTTTAGGGTTTGCTAGTATGTTTTTTCAAGTCCTTGCCTGTTTTAAAGGCAAATTTAGGTGCATCACCTAAAAATAACAAAATCACAGTTACCTTTGAAAATACACCATTTTTTTTTCTAGTATCTTTTTTAATTTTCTTCAAATGTGACCCATAAGGTAATACCATAGAACTGATGTAATTAGAAGTTATGTACTTACCATAATGTTCCATCTGAGTAGGTGGATTCATTTGTCTGCAACCTGTGGGTATGGATCCGATATCGGATCCAAACCGGCACGGTTTATCCAGCTATGGATCCAAGCTCCTAGCTCCTCCCCTCAACCATAATGCCCTGCTCTCCCTACATGACCTCAGATCGAGTTTGCTCTGCACCAACTACCCTAACCAAAGGGTAACACACCCTACGCAGGGAACTGACAAGGCCAGGGGGAAAGGAGGGTGGGATGGTTGCAGACAAATGAATCCACCTACTTAGATGGAACGTTATGGTAAGTACATAACTTCTAAATCTGAAGTAGGAGAATTCATTTGTCAGCAACCTGTGGGACAGAGTCCCCAGCTACCTGAATCTTGGGTGGCCATCATGGAAGGATATTCCGGAGCACCGCGGAGCCAAAGGATGCTCTACCTCTAGAAGTGACGTCCAGCTTGTAATGAGTAATAAAGGTATGAGATGAAGCCCAAGTGGCTGCTGAACAAATGTCATCCAGAGGAACCCTAGATTTAAAGGCCGCAGAAGTTGAAACAGATCGGGTAGAATGAGCATGGACTCCCTCCGGTGCGGGCCTGCCAGAGGCTTGGTACGCCAACAGAATACACTGAGAAATCCAGCGTGACAAAGAAACTTTGGAAATTGGTTTACCCAGATTGAATCTATGTAGCATAAAGAGAGCTAGCAAGTTAGGCTGGTGCACGGCAAGTGAGCCAGGTTGATTAACAAGTAAAAGAGCCAGCACCCAGGAGGATCCATAAAGAATAATATTTATTTCAAACTGAAACTAGACCGGTTTCAGCGACAAGGCTTTCTTCAGTACTACTGAAGAAAGACTTGTCGCTGAAACCGGTCTAGTTTCAGTTTGAAATAAATACTATTCTTTATGGATCCTCCTGGGTGCTGGCTCTTTTACTTGTTAATTACCCAGATTGAATTTGGCAAAAGAAATGAACAACTGGTCTGATTGCCTATGACCAGCTGTCCTATGAAGGTAAAAATGGAGCTGCCTGTGAACATCCAAAGAATGCAGCTTGTATTCGCCTTTGTTTTGATACTTAGGGAAGAAAACAGGGAGGTTGATGGACTGATTAATGTTAGCTTCCGAAGCTACTTTAGGAAGAAAGGAGGGATTGATCCTGAGGTACACCCAGTCCGGATGAAAAATCAAATAAGGCGGCTTCATGGACAGGGCCTGAAGTTATGAAACTCTCTTAGCCGAAGTGATGGCTACCAAAGAGGCAGTCTTAAGAGACAAGTATTTAAGATCGACTGTAGCCCCAGGTTCAAAGGGAGGAGCGGTCAAGGCCTGTAGTACCAAGGAAAGATCCCACGGAGGAACAGTTTCTTTGACAGGGGGTCTGAGCAAAAAGGTGCCTCTTAGGAAGGTTTTGCACAAGTTAGCCGACATAAGAGGCCCTGAATCATGTCCAACATGGTAATGAGATATGGCTGCCAGCTGAACTTTGACCGTGGAACTACTGGCACCATCATTAAAAAGAGTAGTAAGAAAATCTAGAACCAAAGGAAGGGGAGCCGTGAAAGGGTCTAGGTCTTGCCGCTCCGCCCAAATGGAAAAACGCTTCCATTTACTGCGGTAATTTTTTCTGGTAGAAGGCTTGTGGGCTGCTACCAGAATGGCCTTAACTGGGGACGAGATACCGGGAGTCCTGATTAGGAGTGGAACTGGAGCAGCCAAGCAGTCAGCTTCAGGTTGTCCAGGTTCGGTGTTGGCAGGTTCGACGGGTGTGATATCAGATCCAGAATGGGATCTAGAATCCAAGGTGTATTCACTGAATGAGACCTTAGGTAAGGGAACCAGATCTGTCGAGGCCAGAACGGGGCAATGAGGATCATTCTGCATCCCAACCGAGAGGCTTTCTGAAGTACTTGTAGCATCAGAGGCAGAGGGGTATGCATAAAGAAGACTGGGAGGCCAAGCATGCACCAGAGCGTCTCTCGGAGAATCCCCTGGAGGGGGGATTAGAGTGAAAAAACTGTCGCACTTGGCGTTTAAAGGAGAGGCAAAAAGATTGCAACAGGGAGTCCCCCTCTGTGCGAAGATACATTTCGCTACTTGAGAATTGAGAGACCACTCGTACGGGGAGAGAATGGTGCGACTGAGCTTGTCCGCTAGGATGTTGGTCTGACCCGGAATATGCGTTGCGATGAGAAAGCGGTTGGTGGAGATCGCCCATTCCCACACTCTCATGGCTTCTCGTCATAGAGGGTAAGACCTGGTTCCCCCCTGTTTGTTGATGTACCAGACCACCGACATGTTGTCTGATTGAATCTCAATTGTTCCCAGGGGAAGGAGGGCCTGAAGTGCTTGCAACGCCAAAAGCACCGCCCTCATTTCCAGAACATTGATATGCAGGGAGGTCTCTGAATCACTCCACGTGCCTTGGACCGTCCGGCCCGCAAAATGCCCCCCCACCCGAGGCGGGAAGCATCCGTGGTCACCGTGGTGAGAGGGGGAGATGCACAAAAGGGGCGGCCTTTGTGGACGTCCGGAGAATGGAGCAACCACAAGAGAGACCGCTTGCAAGCCTTGCTGATCGCAATGGGATGATACAGGGGGAGGGAGAGAAATGACCATTGCACCTGAAGTGTCCATTGAAGCACCCGCATGTTCAAGCGGGCATGCGGAAGAAGAGTAATCACTGCCGCCATAGACCCTAGCGCCCTCAGGACCAATTCCGCAGGCGTTGAGCTGGAGTGAAGGATGGCCCGCACCTGGAGTCGCAGATTCCGAACCCTGTCGGTTGTGAGAAAGGCTCTTAAATTTCTGGTGTCTAACCTGGCTCCTATAAATTCTATTGCTTGGGTAGGGACCAGGTTGGACTTCTCTATGTTTACCGTGATACCTAGCTGGGGAGCTAGATGAAGGAAGGAATCTCTTGCCAAAGAGAGTAGATACCTTGTTGAGGCGGTGAGAAGCCAGTCGTCTATGTATGGAAAGACCTGCACCCCCTGAAGCCTCAGGTGGGCCGCAACCAGTGCTAACACTTTGGTGAACACCCTGGGGGCTGTGGTGAGACCAAAGGGAAGGACCCTGAACTGGTTGTGACTGGCTCCCAGCCGGAAGTGAAGAAACCTCCTGGATCGTCTGTCCATTCGAATGTGGTAGTACGCATCCTTGAGGTCTATAGAGCACATCCAGTGATTCTCCCCTAGAAGGGGGAGGATAGACTGCAAAGTGACCATCCGGAACTTCTCTTTGGGAACTGACAGGTTCAACAGGGACAGGTCTAGAATGGGTCTTAGGTCCCCCATCTTTTTTGGCACTAAAAAGAACCTGGAGTAGAACCCTGATCCGATCTGGTCTTGGGGGGACAGGCTGGATGGCTCTTTTTCTCAGCAGATGGCCAATCTCTGCTGAAGCGGCCTCCCCTCTGATCGGGTGGAACATTGGGGAGGATTTTTAACTTTGGGACATGAAGGAAGGGGATTTTGTATCCTCTGGATATAATCCGGAGTACCCAGCGGTGTGATGTAATGGACTCCCATGCCGCTAGGTGCTCCAAGAAACATCCCCCGACTGCCTCCAGAGTGGAGCAGTCGGGCAAACCCTCAGGGCTGCTGCGTGGGCCATTCAGAGAAAGGTTCCCTGGACCCAAAGTTCCTGGGAGCCCCTCTGCCCCTAGGGCGGCGTCCTCCCTGTCCTCCTCTGCCGCGGAAGGACTGGTTGTCTGGAGCGGGTTGGGAATGCTGTGACTTCCGGAACCACATCTTCTTCTGGCCCTTTTGGTTCCTAGAGTAGGACCTCTGGGGCACAGAGAAGCGGACTCTGATGGCAGACAGCATCTTCCCGTCCTTCTCGCTCTGAACCAAGGTATCGCGAACCGTCTTGCCAAAAAGGGCAGAACCATCGAAGGGGGCGTTCGCGAATGGCGCCTTGAAGGGCTCTGTAAAATTGCAGTGGCGGAGCCAGGCCTGCCGTCTAGTGACTAGGCCCACTCCCACAGCTCTAGCGGCTCCCTCAGTAGCATGGGAAAGTAACCGCATAGAGGTGTTAGTCACAGAACGAAGAGTGGCCATATGGGCGGAGTGCAGAAGTTTGTCCTCCTCCGACATGGACTGCGGGGGGGATGCAGTGTATTCCTTGATAAGATTGTGCTGCATCCTAATGACATGTGCCAAATAGTTGAGTTCCCTCACTGAGAAGGTCGCTGAACTAAAGATTCACTTCCCCAAATGGTCCATCATCCGAGACTCCTTGCTCGGAGGATGGACTGAGGGACTCTCCTGGGCGAGTTCCCTCTTGGAGGCTGCTGCTGACAACATGGCATCTACCGGGGGTCCCTTGCTCCAGTGGGCACGGTCAGCAGGGGGGCTAAGGATCCTGTCAGGCCTCCTAGGGATTGGCTCCACAGTGTCCAGGTCCTTCCACGCTCTGGTAGTAATAAGGTCCACCAGGGGGTCGGCAGGAGGGGACACCCAAGAAGTAGACGGGCCTGCTTCAAATGCCTCCAAGAACACTGACTTGTCTGAGGAAGACTTTGGGGCAGACCACCCACCTCTGATCCGTAACATTTCCATGATGTCTCCGAAGGAGACATCCTCAGGGGGTGATCTTGGGGAGCCTTCCTCTTCCTCCAAGTCAGTGACTTCTGTCAAAGACTCGGGGGAGTCTATGTGCCTCCTCTTACACAAATGCTTGCGAGGTGCTTCCTCGGGGGGGCTGTCTGAGGAGCCCTCACCAGCAATGTCCAGAACCACAGGAACTGCTTGGGGCAGTGAAGTGGGCTGTCCCAGTGGCCGGGTGTTGGAAGCCTGGCCCAGAGCAGATGGAGTGCGGGACAGAGCCGAAGCAAGGACCAGGGGTCCGGATGCCCTCAACAGAGCCCTCTCCACCACATCAAAAGCCGAGGGGGAGCCAGCCTCGACAATAGGATCCGAAAGTCGGCTCCCCCTCGGATCCGATGAGCGGATCGGAGTCGGCGCCCAGCCCCTTGGATCCGAGGGACCAGTGTGCTCCGACAAGGATGGTGCCGAAGGCACACTGAGTCCCTCGGATCCGAAGCTCGGGCCAAGGCTCCAAGAGGTCGGATCCGACAGACTCGAGGGCAGGGTCAGATCTGAAGCACCCAGTACTGTCGGCGCTGACCCACCCCTGGCTCCGAGGCTGCCCGGCTCCGAGCGCTCCGAACCCGGGTAGCGGGTCAGAGAAGGAGCAATGGGCTTAAAAAAGGGGGTCAAGCTCCCCCCCAGAGGGGGGGGGGAGGCAGGAGCACTCCCATCTGCATCTGGGCCTGGATGAACCTTCGCATCATCCGGTCCAGATCAGCATCGGAGAGGCTGTAGGTAGACCTTGACGAGGCTACTGAGGTAGGCCTTGAGTGCTGCCTCGATAGCCTCGAAGGAGGTCGGGTCTCCTCATCCTCAGGCTCCGGTGAAAAGCAAGGGGACTGGAACCGAGGAGGGGGAGAGCCAGCAGCCAGAGAGGCTGGAGGAGAAGCCCGCTTAGCCAGCGGGGCCGAAACGGAGGTCTCGGCCCGCCGCTTGTGGTGCTTCTCTCTCCGGTCCTTTTTCCTGGGTTCCCTCTCCTCCGACCCTATGGCGGGAGTTTGAATCCTGGGCGGAGGAGGGGGAGCAGGCAAGGCAGGGACTGCCGCAGCAGTAACCACCAAGGGGGCGGGGGCCGAAGCCGAGTCCGGGGGCAAGAGTCCCGCCAAGACCAGCTTCGACCTCCGCTCCTTCAATGCCCTGGGGTTGTACCCTGCACAGATTGAACATCCAGAGGTGAGGTGTTCAACCCCAAGGCATCGAATGCACTGAGTGTGGCCATCAGCAGGGGATAGCTTATGGCCACACTCGGAGCATTTTGAGAAGATTGCCTTTGGGGCCTCAGACATACTAACTTTTTTTTTTTTTTTTTTTTGGAAAAACTAAACTAAACACACACACAGTAGGTGCCAAAGAAAAACACACACTCACACTAGCTACGCACCAGAGAGGGGAGGGTACACAAAAATAAACTAACTTATCCCAAAAATAAAGTAAATAGATTGGGAACCTAAAACATTCACACAGTTAAGGTAGTTTTAGCTAGAAAAATCCCTTTTTAAGTACAGAAAAAACACTTAGCTTATGGAGCTCGAAATCTAGGCTGTCAGCATGAACGCGGCAAACTAGATCTGAGGTCATGTAGGGAGAGCAGGGCATTATGGGTGAGGGGAGGAGCTAGGAGCTCGGATCCATAGCTGGATAAACCATGCCGGTTCGGATCCGATATCGGATCCATACCCACAGGTTGCTGACAAATGAATTCTCCTACTTCAGATCTGTTGTTTCAGGAAGAGTATTTTAGGGGAATAGAGATATCAGACAGATCTAACCTTCAAAAGGGTTTATATTTATTCCCTCAACCAATAATAATTTAATCGCCTAAATTTTTCAAAAGATATTGAGGGTAATCTCTTTCTGTAAACATGCAGGTCAGCTTATTTACCTCAACTTTGAAGTTCACTAAATCTGAACACATCCTAGCAGCTCTGACCAGTTACCCCTTGAAGCTACCAGGTAGCATTGCTTAGCTGACCTAGTTACCAAAGCATGGCCTACAGGTGTGTTTGAGACTGTTACTACTATTCAAGCTGCCCAAGTGTTACTATGTGAGCCTCATTGTGTTACCTCTACAAAAACACTTGTCACTAGTGTGGTCCCACAGTGCTTTGTGCTAGGGCTACAACTATTTAGTGTCTGCTTCTCTGAAGTTAAAGTAAGCATCAGTAGTTCATGGTTGACCATATTTGCAGATAACTGAAAGCTGGGAGTAGTCATTAAATCTCCCAAAAACTCAGCAATCCTACAGGAGGGTTTCTCACCCACAAATAGTGGACTAAAGCTAAATGTACGTATGTATGTATGCATGTATGTATGTATGTATGTATGTATGTATGTATGTATTTATTGACATTTGATTACAGTGAAAGTCCAACTGGGTAGGAGTCCATTTTCAGTGGAGTCCCAGGGAGAAAAGCTCCAAAGAATTACACAATATTTTAAGAAAGGCAATTTTACAGTCTTTACAATGCAAAAAATACTGTTAAATAATTATACCAAATTAGATGTAATCTGAAAATGGTGGTGGTGCTGTGGTAGCATTGTCGCCTCACAGTATGACGCTGTCCGATTTGATGCTGAGCGTCTTCTGCGTGGAGACATGCGTGAATGGGCGTACCTTCATTGAAGGTTGTGCATCAGGGCTGGCAACTCGGCACGTAAAAATCTACTGCCAATCATTAGCGGACCGGAGGTCTGCTGTGGCGACCCCTAACCGGGAAAAGCTGAAAGACACAACAAAAGACATAATCTGAAAACATTGGTTAAGAGTATATGCAAGTCATTTGACAGTAATTTAATAGTTTGAGAAATTTTAGCCAGTTTATACAGAAATTAAAGGTAAGCTGGTATAATACAAACAGGAATTGCAATACAAAGTAAGAGAAAAGCAGGCTTTTGGTATAAATAGAAAGAGAGCAAGAGGAAAAAACTGATAAAAGTAAGGAAGTGAGTGAAGAAGGGAGAGAAGGAGATGTACGGTATGAAGAGGTACTTGTTCACATTTAGTGATATAGTTTATCCTGGTGTTGAGCAAGAACAGAGCCAGCTTTTGGCTAGGAAGCTTTTCAGAATAGTTTTGAAACATTGGAGGGAGAGTACCGACCTGATGAATTCAGATAAGGAGTTCCATCCCTCATCAACATGATAAGAGTACAGAAAATGCCCAGAAAATTTGATAGATTTGTGGGGAGACAGGAGCTTTTGGTCACTGGATCATAATGACTGACTAGGAGCATAGTTGTATAGAATGCTATTTAATGCCAGGCAAGCAAATGGATTCTGAATAATTTTACAGATGGTAAGAAGCTGTGTATATGTTAGATGATGGGCTGATGAGATAGCTCTAACCAGTTTAGGATTTTTAGTGCTATATAGTGGCGGATGCTGAAATAGGCATTTGCTGCCAATTTAGCAACTTTGTTATAGCATTGCTCATGTTTTAGCAGATTGTATAAAGAGTTTAAGCAGATTGAACTCTAC
The DNA here is from genome assembly GCF_019279795.1 of Protopterus annectens. Classification (NCBI taxonomy): domain Eukaryota; kingdom Metazoa; phylum Chordata; order Ceratodontiformes; family Protopteridae; genus Protopterus; species Protopterus annectens. The sequence continues at coordinate 1,426,276,341 of NC_056737.1, forward strand.
AGTTACCTACAAAACGGTGTCTACAGGACTGCATTCAGTTTCTCTCAGCATTTAAGCAGATTGAACTCTACAGTTACCTACAAAATGGTGTGTACAGGACTGCAATCTGTTTCTCTCAGCATTTAAGCAGATTGAACTCTACAGTTACCTACAAAACAGTGTCTACAGGACTGCAATCAGTTTCTCTCAGCATTTAAGCAGATTGAACTCGGCAGTTACCTACAAAACGGTGTCTGCAGGACTGCAATCAGTTTCTCTCAGCATTTAAGCAGAGTAGGTTGCATACAAAAAGCATTTGTTAAGCTTTCACTTACAGTGCTGTGTAATTAAGCAGGTCACCATTTTGATCAGCCATAGGGCTCTTTTTTTCTACTTGAGTATTTGCTTTCTTCCCCTGTAAATTAAGTAAACTGACTCTTACATTAGGAGCTATAATACTTACCTTATAGCTTTAGGACACCTTAGGAAACCTTGTAAACTGCAATAGCCCCGCTACATTTGCCCTCGCTATGCTTGGACTCTCTTTGCTCCGCTCGCTGCCCCCAAGTCCCTCCCTCCCCCAGTACCTCTAAATTTATAGTACTATAGCCACTCCCCCCACTTTCTAGATCCTATCTGCTTTAATCTGGGATAATTCCCCCCACCCCCATTCTTCTACCTACATTTTAATACCACCTATTAGCTTTCATCTGGCATTCTCCCATCCCCCTTCTAGTACCTTTACCTCACCACTCTATCTTCACGTGTTGCATCACCAGGTAAAACAGTTCCTTAACTCACTAGCTGAATCACAGATAATGATATACTCCTCTTTACTACCTCTCTTGTTCACACCATACCTCCTTACCTTGTATGAAAACCAGTTTCTCACAGGATTTCAGGTCCCAAAAGGCCATACTATCACCTCAGCTGTAAATCCTCCCACCTTCAACCATACTTACAGTACCAGATCCTAGCCAACATCTTGTTCAGTCTATCAACATCTCAACCCCAGGCACATTAGCTCTAGATCCAAACATTACTACAAACTAATAAAGAAATTCCTGAAGTTCAGCACCAAGTATAGACTCAACCTAATACTTGGTGGTGATATTCACCCCAACCCTGGCCCACCCACTTCAGATACACATACCCCAACTACTTGCAATCTAAGCTACAAACCTACAATTAATAGGTCAACTAACTCTCTCCTACCCTGTCATCTCAATATTAGAAGCATTAATAACAAGGTACATGAATTGCATGCACTTCTGGATGTCTACTCCCCTGAGATTCTCTGTTTATCTGAAATCTGGTTAAAACCTAACACTATAGACAATGAAGTGTTACCACCTGGGTACAACATACACAGGCTGGATCGTGCTTCGAGGAAGGGGGATGGGGTAGCTGTACTCTATAAATCTGAGTTGAATGTCACCATACATGTAATACAACCACCTCAGATTAATAACTCAGAGATTCTTGCCACCAAATTGCAACTTAATAAAAATAAACGCATTAATATCATCTGTATGTACATTCCCCCAGGTAACAATATATCTACACTTGAAGATATCCTGCACTGGCTATCATGTCACTACCCCCAAGAAACCCTACTACTTGTAGACTTTAACACAGACTGGGGCACCTGTTCCTCAGAATCCCCAACCACCCATATTATCCTGCATGCATTTACACAAATTATATCCACCCCTACCAGAATAAGTAAACCCAACCAAAAAGAAAGCATACTTGGCTGGGTACTCATAAATAGTCACCCCCAACTGTACACCTCTGGTACCCTCTTTGATGGCCTAAGCGATCACCTTCTCACATATGTAATTAAGCACAAAGCCATAGGTTCATAGATTAGTACTAAGCTAAATGCCCTTGCAAGCCATTTTAAGCCTAGCCGACTGTCCCTTGTGAAACTCAAACCCTGCACCTTGCGTTTGCAAGGCATACACCTTAACCATTAGGCCACTCTCCCAACCATTAATTCCCAACAACCCTTACTCAGAAAGGTTAGAAACAATAAAAACTTTGACCCCGCCAAATTCCAACAACAACTAAACTCATGTAATTGGTCTATTCTAAAACACCTCCCCTTAGAGGAAGCAGTAGCATACTTTAACAACAAATTCCTTGAGATCCTTGATTTGCATGCACCTGTTCGTTCAAAGAGAACCAAGGCAAAAACTGTGCAATGGCTTTCTAAAGAGTCTAAACTCAAAATTACCCTTAGAAACAAAGCAAGGGCTTTATAGCATTCTTCTAAAGACCCCCAAGATCACATTAAATACAGGCAATCCAGGAACGAAACCAAAAAATCAATTTTACAAGACAAAAAACAATACTACTGTAATTTACAGGCAGTAAATCAAAATAACCCTTGGAAGTTTTGGGCAGGTTTAAATAATCTACTACATCTTGGACAAACTTCAACCCCAATCCTTGCTGCTACTATTGATAAAACCCCTGAAGATGTTTCTGACAGTATTAAATAATTCTTTACTGAGACAATTCAATCCCTAGCTAGTCAACTACCTCCTAGCCCCCCTGGTCCTGAAAGTAGCACCCCTAGAAACCTACTCGCATTCAGCTTCCAACCAGTCACCACTTCACTTATCTGTACCTTGATCAAAAAATTAAAACCCACTACACTTTCTGCTGATCAACTCCCTGCCGAGTATCTACAAAAATCAGCTGATGCTATTGCTTACCCCGTCTCAATACTAATCAATCGAACCATAGTAGAAGCTAAAATTCCCACCATCTGGAAAATATCCTATGTAATCCCACTTCACAAAGGATGCAGCTCTACTGAATTCTCCAATTATAGGCCAATAGCTATACTTTCTCCACTTGCAAAGATTATGGAAAAATGTATTCATAGACATCTCATGCACCACCTAATCCAGAATCACCTTACGGCAGACACTCAGCATGGCTTCCGTCCTCATCACAGCACTACTTCAGCCCTCCTAGCCTTTACCAACACCATAAACCATAATCACAACAATAATTATATATCCTCAGCCCTCTTCTTGGATCTTTCCAAGGCATTCGATATGGTTGATCACCATCTTTTAATCCACACCCTGAAAACATTCTGTCTAGATACTAGAGCCCTTCAATGGTTTCAATCCTACTTGAATGGTCGACAGCAGGCTGTCCTCTGGCAGAACAAAACTCTCCAACCTTCTACCTAACACCCTTGGAGTACCACAAGGCTCTATACTAGGGCCCTTGCTGTTCTCCATCTTCATTAATGACCTTTATACTGTCATACCAAAAGTCAGCTGTATCCAATATGCTGATGACTCTACTCTGATTTGCTCAGCCACATCTCCAATAGAGTTATGGTCAGCTACCCAGACCACCTTTAATACAATAGAAAACTGGCTTTCTGAATGTCGTCTGATCCTAAATCCCAAAAAAACTAAAACTCTGCTATTTTCACCAACACGTAGGTCTACCGCTTTCACCTTTGCCATAAATTCAAATGATGGCACAATAATCTCCCCTGACCCCTCTACAAAACTATTACATGTCATCATAGACAATAATCTAAAATTCGACCTACATGTTAACCAAACTATCAAAACCATCAATAAAAAACTAGGGTCACTTTACAGAATAAAAGCCTTCCTAACCCCTCCAGCTAAAATTGCCATAGCTCGCTCTCACCTTCTTTCGACCCTTTTGTATGCATCCCCTCTACTCTCGCATTTAAACAAGACTGTCCTTAACAAACTCTCAATTTGCTACAACTGCATTGCCAGGTTTGCCACTGGGCTGCCTTTTAGGACACATCATTGCATCAGTCTAAATCAGCTTGGGTGGCTTGAACTACCCAGCCTAATCCAGTATAACCAACTGATTATGGCCTCTAAAATCCTCTATAATCTGGACAATACTCCTGCACTTAAAAATATTATCACCCCCATAATAATCCTAGACTGCTTCGATCCTCTAACAAACTACTAATTCAGACTAGCAAAATTAATAACACAGCCGGTGACTCTCTCTTTGCACACTCTGTAAGTAGATCCTGGAACTCTCTTCCAGCTGATATTACCTTACTTTCCACTTTAGGTCAATTTAAAACTAGACTCAAACAACATTTGTCACTTAACTGGCTATGTCAATGTATCAAGCCTGGCTAACTCTCTCTAAAATGTGTAAAAATCTGTTAACAAGTTTAGTGTGTAATTTAATTTAATCTTGACTTGCGCTCAGGATTAACTCTAACCTGTGGAACTTGTTTAACTTGCTTACTTATGTAATCTCTGTAAATAGTCTGTTTGTAATATGTAATGCTGGTATTACGTAATGCTGTATCTGCTTACCCTTGGATCTTTTCTCCCCGGGCCTCTGTTGAAAATGGACATGCATCCAGTCGGACTATCCCAGTCAACAAATGTAAAATAAAATAAAATAAAATAAAATGTTTTGAAAGCATCCTTAGTTTCTGATGAGTTTTTCATATGCAATTTTGTATATGCAGGTTAAGTTTAAGATTATCACCCACTATCATTCCTAATAAGTTGCTTTGAGAAGTGACTTCAATGGTGGTATTATCAAGATCATGGACTTTAAATTTAGTTTTTTTCATAGGCAAGGAACCTGGGAAGAAAAAGTAGTAATTCATTTTTTTAGGGTTGAGCATGAGTTGTGAGTTACAAAGCCATGTTTCAGTTGCTGTTAAAGCTTCCTGAATAATTTTTTGAGGGTGTGCTACACTGCAAGATGTGCAAATGAGTGTGAAGTCATTTGATTGCTACATTAGGGAGGCCTGTTCTGTGGATGTGTGGAAGGTGTTAGTAAGTAATGTCGCTTACAGTATCTATACAGGATAGAAATACAGTGTTAGTACTATGGGAAGGATTGAAGCCATGTTGTGTGGAGGACAGGGGTTTTTCATGCAGGAGATAGATTAGCAGTTGTTTACAAATGTATTTTTTCAAGTATTTTTGAGAGGGGGATATGATTGCTATAGATCCAAAGTTGAATTTCATGTTTTGTGTAGATGAACGAAGAATAACTTTTTCCAGAGAAAGAGGGGATGTGGAATTCCTGGACTGACCTATTTATAAGGATTGAGACAGGGTGGAAATGCTGTCAGCTGTTATTTTAAGGTATTCACTTGGAAGGTCATCAGTTGAAGTAGAGCATTGCTTGTGTTTGTTTAATAGTAGTTTTATGTAGGATGTTGTCACAAGTTTGAAGGTGAAAGTGGAAGTGGTGATATGTCGCTGCTGGGCAAGTTTAGGATTAGATGTTGGGTAATTATTGGTTAGAGATGTTATACTAGCTGTGAAGTAAGAGCCACATTGTATTATGGTTATGAGTTATGATTTGTTGGGAGAGGGGTTAGAGTTCAATAATGGCCAGGATGCAAGATTTCATTCATGGCTGTCCAGAATGTTTTTAGGGTTGTGTTTACTATTATTCTCAAAGTTATTATATTATAGTATTTTATCTTTATTAATTTGCTTCTTAGTACAATTTCAGACCATTGTAAAGTTTTCAAGCTATTGTGGTGTTTTATACTTCTCCTATTCCATGTTTTTTCTCTATTCTGCATTTAGAGAGACAACTTGCATTTTTTGTTTATAGTTTCTTCCTTCTAGAAGGTGCAAGGCTATTTAGGATATTCAGGAAAGTTACACTGAATTCATTTACAGCATCATCCATGGAGAAAATGACTAAGAATTTCCTGTTAATAAATGATAAGGTTAGTAATGAACATTTCTGGGTTAAACTTGTGAAGGATGTGTGTTCTTTTATAAATGTGCTGTTTATTTGGATGTGTGAAATATCTGGCTGTATAGATGGGAGATGATTACTGAGGCAGTCAGGCATTGTACCTGAGGTGGTGTATTTGCTAGAGTATGATACTAATATCCAGTCTAATGGGAATTTGATGTCTTGCTATAATGTGTGGAGCTATTAACTGGTTGTGTGAAACCAAATACATCCATGCTAGATGTAGGCTAGTTAGAGTTTATGTCCAACCAACTAGCATTCACATCACCTAGTAGTATTTTTTCTGATGGAAATGTTATGGATATCCAATATAGGATATCTTCCAGTATAACTGTAGTGTCAAGAGGAGGGATGTAAAGAACAGTAATATATATTTTCTTATAGCAGTTTAATTTCAGGAAAGTTATAAAAGCTCTGCTGAACTAAATTTTGGTGTGGGTTTATTGCAAGGTGAAATGTAGTAGTTGATGGGAAATACTAAAGCAATGCCACCACCTTTCCTCTTTATACAGGTGGTACAAAGGATATTATAGCTGGTAAGTGTAATTTTGGAGTTCTTTATGTTGGGTTTAAGCCAGGTTTCAGTTACAGTGAGAATATCAGTCTTATGTTGGGTAATCCAGGCATGTAGTTCAGCAGTTTTATTTCTTATGCTTCTGACATTTATGGCAGTAAAAGTTAGATTACTGGGGTTGGAGGTTGACCATTATAGGGTTAGAGTAGGATGTGGATGGGAATTGTCTTGATGTTCATTATGTTTATAGTGAGAGGTGCAGCCAGTATTAGGGTGAATGTCTCCTCCTAGAAGGATTTTAGTGTATTGGAGATTTATTGAGACTTGTTTGTAGAGAGTATTTTTCCACCTAAGTTTGTTTTGTTGTGAGTTGAGTAGGGTTAATTAGTCTATATTTGGAGTAAATGTGAGGGTCATCATTAAATAGGCTTGCTGCTATGTGTGGAGAATGTATGGAGGAAGTATGGCTAGGTGGTTGGGACAGCACTGGAGAGACGCTGAGAAATATTATAGAGTCATGGCCGTAACAGGAGAAGAGTAGAGGACAAGCTGAGAAGTAGCAGGATTAAGTAACGGGATCTGTATGTTATAACTATATAGAGTCGTGGCCGTAACAGGAGAAGAGTAGAGGACAAGCTGAGTAGCAGCATGATTAAGTAACGGGATCTGTATGTTATAACTATATAGAGTCGTGGCCATAACAGGAGAAAAGTAGAAGACAAGCTGAGTAGCAGCATGATTAAGTAACGGGATCTGTATGTTATAACTATATAGAGTCGTGGCAATAACAGGAGAAGAGTAGAGGACAAGCTGAGAAGTAGCAGGATTAAGTAACGGGATCTGTATGTTATAACTATATAGAGTCGTGGCCGTAACAGGAGAAGAGTAGAGGACAAGCTGAGGAGCATGATTTAGTAACGGGATCTGTATGTTATAACTATATAGAGTCATGGCCATAACAGGAGAAGAGTAGAGGACAGGCTGAGTAGCAGCATGATTAAGTAATGGGATCTGCATGTTATAACTATATAGAGTCATGGCCGTAACAGGAGAAGAGTAGAGGACAAGCTGAGAAGCAGCATGATTAAGTAACGGGATCTGTATGTTATAACTATATAGAGTCGTGGCCATAACAGGAGAAGAGTAGAGGACAAGCTGAGTAGCAGCATGATTAAGTAAAGGGATCTGTATGTTATAACTATATAGAGTCGTGGCCATAACAGGAGAAGAGTAGAGGACAAGCTGAGTAGCAGCATGATTAAGTAACGGGATCTGTATGTTATAACTATATAGAGTCGCGGCCGTAACAGGAAAAGAGTAGAGGACAAGCTGAGTAGAATCATGATTAAGTAAAGGGATCTGTATGTTATAACTATATAGAGTCATTTCCATAACAGGAGAAGAGTAGAGGACAAGCTGAGTAGCAGCATGATTAAGTAACGGGATCTGTATGTTATAACTATATAGAGTCGTGGCCGTAACAGGAAAAGAGTAGAGGACAAGCTGAATAGCAGCATGATTAAGTAAAGGGATCTGTATATTATAACTATATAGAGTTGTGGCCGTAACAGGAGAAGAGTAGAGGACAAGCTGAGTAGCAGCATGATTAAGTAATGGGATCTGTGTGTTATAACTATATAGAGTCGTGACCATAACAGGAGAAGAGTAGAGGACAAGCTGAGTAGCAGCATGATTAAGTAACGGGATCTGTATGTTATAACTATATAGAGTCGTGGCCATAACAGGAGAAGAGTAGAGGACAAGCTGAGTAGCAGCATGATTAAGTAACGGGATCTGTATGTTATAACTATATAGAGTCGTGGCCATAACAGGAGAAGAGTAGAGGACAAGCTGAGTAGCAGCATGATTAAGTAATGGGATCTGTATGTTATAACTATATAGAGTCGTGGCCATAACAGGAGAAGAGTAGAGGACAAGCTGAGTAGCAGCATGATTAAGTAATGGGATCTGTATGTTATAACTATATAGAGTCATGGCCATAACAGGAGAAGAGTAGAGGACAAGCTGAGTAGCAGCATGATTAAGTAACGGGATCTGTATGTTATAACTATATAGAGTCGTGGCCATAACAGGAGAAGAGTAGAGGACAAGCTGAGTAGCAGCATGATTAAGTAACGGGATCTGTATGTTATAACTATATAGAGTCGTGGCCATAACAGGAGAAGAGTAGAGGACAAGCTGAGTAGCAGCATGATTAAGTAACGGGATCTGTATGTTATAACTATATAGAGTCGTGGCCATAACAGGAGAAGAGTAGAGGACAAGCTGAGTAGCAGCATGATTAAGTAACGGGATCTGTATGTTATAACTATATAGAGTCGTGGCCATAACAGGAGAAGAGTAGAGGACAAGCTGAGTAGCAGCATGATTAAGTAACAGGATCTGTATGTAATAACTATATAGAGTCGTGGCCGTAACAGGAGAAGAGCAGAGGACAAGCTGAGTAGCAGAATGATTAAGTAATGGGATCTGTATGTTATAACTATATAGAGTCATGGCCGTAACAGGAGACGAGTAGAGGACAAGCTGAATAGCAGCATGATTAAGTAACGGGATCTGTATGTTATAACTGTATAGAGTCGTGGCAATAACAGGAGAAGAGTAGAGGACAAGCTGAGTAGCAGCATGATTAAGTAACGGGATCTGTATGTTATAACTATATAGAGTCGTGGCCATAACAGGAGAAGAGTAGAGGACAAGCTGAGTAGCAGCATGATTAAGTAACGGGATCTGTATGTTATAACTATATAGAGTCATGGCCATAACAGGAGAAGAGTAGAGGACAAGCTGAGTAGCAGCATGATTAAGTAACGGGATCTGTATGTTATAACTATATAGAGTCATGGCCATAACAGGAGAAGAGTAGAGGACAAGCTGAGTAGCAGCATGATTAAGTAACGGGATCTGTATGTTATAACTATATAGAGTCGTGGCCATAACAGGAGAAGAGTAGAGGACAAGCTGAGTAGCAGCATGATTAAGTAATGGGATCTGTATGTTATAACTATATAGAGTCGTGGCCATAACAGGAGAAGAGTAGAGGACAAGCTGAGTAGCAGCATGATTAAGTAATGGGATCTGTATGTTATAACTATATAGAGTCATGGCCATAACAGGAGAAGAGTAGAGGACATTATATATATATATATATATATATATATATATATATATATATATATATATATATATATATGTATATATAAATCTCACACATAGGATTAGTGTATGTGATATTTTTACCTCCAAGGACATTATATATATATATATATATATATATATATATATATATATATATATATATATATATATATATATATATATATATATGTATATATAAATCTCACACATAGTAGGATTAGTGTATGTGATATTTTTACCTCCAAGGACATTATATATATGTATATATAAATCTCACACATAGTAGGATTAGTGTATGTGATATTTTTACCTCCAAGGACATTATATATATGTATATATAAATCTCACACATAGTAGGATTAGTGTATGTGATATTTTTACCTCCAAGGACATTATATATATGTATATATAAATCTCACACATAGTAGGATTAGTGTATGTGATATTTTTACCTCCAAGGACATTATATATATGTATATATAAATCTCACACATAGTAGTAGGATTAGTGTATGTGATATTTTTACCTCCAAGGACATTATATATATGTATATATAAATCTCACACATAGTAGGATTAGTGTATGTGATATTTTTACCTCCAAGGACATTATATATATGTATATATAAATCTCACACATAGTAGGATTAGTGTATGTGATATTTTTACCTCCAAGGACATTATATATATATATGTATATATAAATCTCACACATAGTAGGATTAGTGTATGTGATATTTTTACCTCCAAGGACATTATATATATGTATATATAAATCTCACACATAGTAGGATTAGTGTATGTGATATTTTTACCTCCAAGGACATTATATATATGTATATATAAATCTCACACATAGTAGGATTAGTGTATGTGATATTTTTACCTCCAAGGACATTATATATATGTATATATAAATCTCACACATAGTAGGATTAGTGTATGTGATATTTTTACCTCCAAGGACATTATATATATGTATATATAAATCTCACACATAGTAGGATTAGTGTATGTGATATTTTTACCTCCAAGGACATTATATATATGTATATATAAATCTCACACATATAGTAGGATTAGTGTATGTGATATTTTTACCTCCAAGGACATTATATATATGTATATATAAATCTCACACATAGTAAGATTAGTGTATGTGATATTTTTACCTCCAAGGACATTATATATATGTATATATAAATCTCACACATAGTAGGATTAGTGTATGTGATATTTTTACCTCCAAGGACATTATATATATGTATATATAAATCTCACACATAGTAGTAGGATTAGTGTATGTGATATTTTTACCTCCAAGGACATTATATATATGTATATATAAATCTCACACATAGTAGGATTAGTGTATGTGATATTTTTACCTCCAAGGACATTATATATATGTATATATAAATCTCACACATAGTAGCCATAGTAGGATTAGTGTATGTGATATTTTTACCTCCAAGGACATTATATATATGTATATATAAATCTCACACATAGTAGGATTAGTGTATGTGATATTTTTACCTCCAAGGACATTATATATATATATATATATATATATATATCTCACACATAGTAGGATTAGTGTATGTGATATTTTTACCTCCAAGGACATTATATATATGTATATATAAATCTCACACATAGTAGGATTAGTGTATGTGATATTTTTACCTCCAAGGACATTATATATATGTATATATAAATCTCACACATAGTAGGATTAGTGTATGTGATATTTTTACCTCCAAGGACATTATATATATGTATATATAAATCTCACACATAGTAGGATTAGTGTATGTGATATTTTTACCTCCAAGGACATTATATATATGTATATATAAATCTCACACATAGTAGGATTAGTGTATGTGATATTTTTACCTCCAAGGACATTATATATATGTATATATAAATCTCACACATAGTAGGATTAGTGTATGTGATATTTTTACCTCCAAGGACATTATATATATGTATATATAAATCTCACACATAGTAAGATTAGTGTATGTGATATTTTTACCTCCAAGGACATTATATATATGTATATATAAATCTCACACATAGTAGGATTAGTGTATGTGATATTTTTACCTCCAAGGACATTATATATATATATGTATATATAAATCTCACACATAGAAGGATTAGTGTATGTGATATTTTTACCTCCAAGGACATTATATATATGTATATATAAATCTCACACATAGTAGGATTAGTGTATGTGATATTTTTACCTCCAAGGACATTATATATATGTATATATAAATCTCACACATAGTAGGATTAGTGTATGTGATATTTTTACCTCCAAGGACATTATATATATGTATATATAAATCTCACACATAGTAGGATTAGTGTATGTGATATTTTTACCTCCAAGGACATTATATATATGTATATATAAATCTCACACATAGTAGGATTAGTGTATGTGATATTTTTACCTCCAAGGACATTATATATATGTATATATAAATCTCACACATAGTAGGATTAGTGTATGTGATATTTTTACCTCCAAGGACATTATATATATGTATATATAAATCTCACACATAGTAGGATTAGTGTATGTGATATTTTTACCTCCAAGGACATTATATATATGTATATATAAATCTCACACATAGTAGGATTAGTGTATGTGATATTTTTACCTCCAAGGACATTATATATATGTATATATAAATCTCACACATAGTAGGATTAGTGTATGTGATATTTTTACCTCCAAGGACATTATATATATGTATATATAAATCTCACACATAGTAGGATTAGTGTATGTGATATTTTTACCTCCAAGGACATTATATATATATATATATAAATCTCACACATAGTAGGATTAGTGTATGTGATATTTTTACCTCCAAGGACATTATATATATGTATATATAAATCTCACACATAGTAGGATTAGTGTATGTGATATTTTTACCTCCAAGGACATTATATATATGTATATATAAATCTCACACATAGTAGGATTAGTGTATGTGATATTTTTACCTCCAAGGACATTATATATATGTATATATAAATCTCACACATAGTAGGATTAGTGTATGTGATATTTTTACCTCCAAGGACATTATATATATGTATATATAAATCTCACACATAGTAGGATTAGTGTATGTGATATTTTTACCTCCAAGGACATTATATATATGTATATATAAATCTCACACATAGTAGGATTAGTGTATGTGATATTTTTACCTCCAAGGACATTATATATATGTATATATAAATCTCACACATAGTAGGATTAGTGTATGTGATATTTTTACCTCCAAGGACATTATATATATGTATATATAAATCTCACACATAGTAGTAGGATTAGTGTATGTGATATTTTTACCTCCAAGGACATTATATATATGTATATATAAATCTCACACATAGTAGGATTAGTGTATGTGATATTTTTGCCTCCAAGGACATTATATATATGTATATATATAAATCTCACACATAGTAGGATTAGTGTATGTGATATTTTTACCTCCAAGGACATTATATATATGTATATATAAATCTCACACATAGTAGGATTAGTGTATGTGATATTTTTACCTCCAAGGACATTATATATATGTATATATAAATCTCACACATAGTAGGATTAGTGTATGTGATATTTTTACCTCCAAGGACATTATATATATGTATATATAAATCTCACACATAGTAGGATTAGTGTATGTGATATTTTTACCTCCAAGGACATTATATATATGTATATATAAATCTCACACATAGTAGTAGGATTAGTGTATGTGATATTTTTACCTCCAAGGACATTATATATATGTATATATAAATCTCACACATAGTAGGATTAGTGTATGTGATATTTTTACCTCCAAGGACATTATATATATGTATATATAAATCTCACATAGTAGGATTAGTGTATGTGATATTTTTACCTCCAAGGACATTATATATATGTATATATAAATCTCACACATAGTAGGATTAGTGTATGTGATATTTTTACCTCCAAGGACATTATATATATGTATATATAAATCTCACACATAGTAGGATTAGTGTATGTGATATTTTTACCTCCAAGGACATTATATATATATATATATATATATATATATATATATATATATATATATATAAATCTCACACATAGTAGGATTAGTGTATGTGATATTTTTACCTCCAAGGACATTATATATATGTATATATAAATCTCACACATAGTAGGATTAGTGTATGTGATATTTTTACCTCCAAGGACATTATATATATGTATATATAAATCTCACACATAGTAGGATTAGTGTATGTGATATTTTTACTTCCAAGGACATTATATATATACCTCCAAGGACATTATATATATGTATATATAAATCTCACACATAGTAGGATTAGTGTATGTGATATTTTTACCTCCAAGGACATTATATATATGTATATATAAATCTCACACATAGTAGGATTAGTGTATGTGATATTTTTACCTCCAAGGACATTATATATATGTATATATAAATCTCACACATAGTAGGATTAGTGTATGTGATATTTTTACCTCCAAGGACATTATATATATGTATATATAAATCTCACACATAGTAGGATTAGTGTATGTGATATTTTTACCTCCAAGGACATTATATATATGTATATATAAATCTCACACATAGTAGGATTAGTGTATGTGATATTTTTACCTCCAAGGACATTATATATATGTATATATAAATCTCACACATAGTAGGATTAGTGTATGTGATATTTTTACCTCCAAGGACATTATATATATGTATATATAAATCTCACACATAGTAGGATTAGTGTATGTGATATTTTTACCTCCAAGGACATTATATATATGTATATATAAATCTCACACATAGTAGGATTAGTGTATGTGATATTTTTACCTCCAAGGACATTATATATATGTATATATAAATCTCACACATAGTAGGATTAGTGTATGTGATATTTTTACCTCCAAGGACATTATATATATGTATATATAAATCTCACACATAGTAGGATTAGTGTATGTGATATTTTTACCTCCAAGGACATTATATATATGTATATATAAATCTCACACATAGTAGGATTAGTGTATGTGATATTTTTACCTCCAAGGACATTATATATATGTATATATAAATCTCACACATAGTAGGATTAGTGTATGTGATATTTTTACCTCCAAGGACATTATATATGTATATATAAATCTCACACATAGTAGGATTAGTGTATGTGATATTTTTACCTCCAAGGACATTATATATATGTATATATAAATCTCACACATAGTAGGATTAGTGTATGTGATATTTTTACCTCCAAGGACATTATATATATGTATATATAAATCTCACACATAGTAGGATTAGTGTATGTGATATTTTTACCTCCAAGGACATTATATATATGTATATATAAATCTCACACATAGTAGGATTAGTGTATGTGATATTTTTACCTCCAAGGACATTATATATATATATATGTATATATAAATCTCACACATAGTAGGATTAGTGTATGTGATATTTTTACCTCCAAGGACATTATATATATGTATATATAAATCTCACACATAGTAGGATTAGTGTATGTGATATTTTTACCTCCAAGGACATTATATATATATATATATATATATATATATATATATATATATATATATATATATATATATAAATCTCACACATAGTAGGATTAGTGTATGTGATATTTTTACCTCCAAGGACATTATATATATGTATATATAAATCTCACACATAGTAGGATTAGTGTATGTGATATTTTTACCTCCAAGGACATTATATATATGTATATATAAATCTCACACATAGTAGGATTAGTGTATGTGATATTTTTACCTCCAAGGACATTATATATATGTATATATAAATCTCACACATAGTAGGATTAGTGTATGTGATATTTTTACCTCCAAGGACATTATATATATGTATATATAAATCTCACACATAGTAGGATTAGTGTATGTGATATTTTTACCTCCAAGGACATTATATATATGTATATATAAATCTCACACATAGTAGGATTAGTGTATGTGATATTTTTACCTCCAAGGACATTATATATATGTATATATAAATCTCACACATAGTAGGATTAGTGTATGTGATATTTTTGCCTCCAAGGACATTATATATATATATATATATATAAATCTCACACATAGTAGGATTAGTGTATGTGATATTTTTACCTCCAAGGACATTATATATATGTATATATAAATCTCACACATAGTAGGATTAGTGTATGTGATATTTTTACCTCCAAGGACATTATATATATGTATATATAAATCTCACACATAGTAGTAGGATTAGTGTATGTGATATTTTTACCTCCAAGGACATTATATATATGTATATATAAATCTCACACATAGTAGGATTAGTGTATGTGATATTTTTACCTCCAAGGACATTATATATATGTATATATAAATCTCACACATAGTAGGATTAGTGTATGTGATATTTTTACCTCCAAGGACATTATATATATGTATATATAAATCTCACACATAGTAGGATTAGTGTATGTGATATTTTTACCTCCAAGGACATTATATATATGTATATATAAATCTCACACATAGTAGTATTAGTGTATGTGATATTTTTACCTCCAAGGACATTATATATATATATATATATATATATATATATATAGTAGGATTAGTGTATGTGATATTTTTACCTCCAAGGACATTATATATATGTATATATAAATCTCACACATAGTAGGATTAGTGTATGTGATATTTTTACCTCCAAGGACATTATATATATGTATATATAAATCTCACACATAGTAGGATTAGTGTATGTGATATTTTTACCTCCAAGGACATTATATATATGTATATATAAATCTCACACATAGTAGGATTAGTGTATGTGATATTTTTACCTCCAAGGACATTATATATATGTATATATAAATCTCACACATAGTAGGATTAGTGTATGTGATATTTTTACCTCCAAGGACATTATATATATGTATATATAAATCTCACACATAGTAGGATTAGTGTATGTGATATTTTTACCTCCAAGGACATTATATATATGTATATATAAATCTCACACATAGTAGGATTAGTGTATGTGATATTTTTACCTCCAAGGACATTATATATATATATATATATATATATATATATATATATATATATATATATATATATATCTCACACATAGTAGGATTAGTGTATGTGATATTTTTACCTCCAAGGACATTATATATATGTATATATAAATCTCACACATAGTAGGATTAGTGTATGTGATATTTTTACCTCCAAGGACATTATATATATATATGTATATATAAATCTCACACATAGTAGGATTAGTGTATGTGATATTTTTACCTCCAAGGACATTATATATATATATATATAAATCTCACACATAGTAGGATTAGTGTATGTGATATTTTTACCTCCAAGGACATTATATATATGTATATATAAATCTCACACATAGTAGGATTAGTGTATGTGATATTTTTACCTCCAAGGACATTATATATATGTATATATAAATCTCACACATAGTAGGATTAGTGTATGTGATATTTTTGCCTCCAAGGACATTATATATATGTATATATATAAATCTCACACATAGTAGGATTAGTGTATGTGATATTTTTGCCTCCAAGGACATTATATATATGTATATATAAATCTCACACATAGTAGGATTAGTGTATGTGATATTTTTACCTCCAAGGACATTATATATATGTATATATAAATCTCACACATAGTAGTAGGATTAGTGTATGTGATATTTTTACCTCCAAGGACATTATATATATGTATATATAAATCTCACACATAGTAGGATTAGTGTATGTGATATTTTTACCTCCAAGGACATTATATATATGTATATATAAATCTCACACATAGTAGGATTAGTGTATGTGATATTTTTACCTCCAAGGACATTATATATATGTATATATAAATCTCACACATAGTAGGATTAGTGTATGTGATATTTTTACCTCCAAGGACATTATATATATGTATATATAAATCTCACACATAGTAGGATTAGTGTATGTGATATTTTTACCTCCAAGGACATTATATATATATATATGTATATATAAATCTCACACATAGTAGGATTAGTGTATGTGATATTTTTACCTCCAAGGACATTATATATATGTATATATAAATCTCACACATAGTAGGATTAGTGTATGTGATATTTTTACCTCCAAGGACATTATATATATATGTATATATAAATCTCACACATAGTAGGATTAGTGTATGTGATATTTTTACCTCCAAGGACATTATATATATATATATATATATATAAATCTCACACATAGTAGGATTAGTGTATGTGATATTTTTACCTCCAAGGACATTATATATATATATATATATATATATATATATATATATATATATATATATATATATATATATATATATATATATATATATATATATGTATATATAAATCTCACACATAGTAGGATTAGTGTATGTGATATTTTTACCTCCAAGGACATTATATATATATATATATAAATCTCACACATAGTAGGATTAGTGTATGTGATATTTTTACCTCCAAGGACATTATATATATATGTATATATAAATCTCACACATAGTAGGATTAGTGTATGTGATATTTTTACCTCCAAGGACATTATATATATGTATATATAAATCTCACACATAGTAGGATTAGTGTATGTGATATTTTTACCTCCAAGGACATTATATATATGTATATATAAATCTCACACATAGTAGGATTAGTGTATGTGATATTTTTACCTCCAAGGACATTATATATATGTATATATAAATCTCACACATAGTAGGATTAGTGTATGTGATATTTTTACCTCCAAGGACATTATATATATGTATATATAAATCTCACACATAGTAGGATTAGTGTATGTGATATTTTTACCTCCAAGGACATTATATATATATGTATATATAAATCTCACACATAGTAGGATTAGTGTATGTGATATTTTTACCTCCAAGGACATTATATATATGTATATATAAATCTCACACATAGTAGGATTAGTGTATGTGATATTTTTACCTCCAAGGACATTATATATATGTATATATAAATCTCACACATAGTAGGATTAGTGTATGTGATATTTTTACCTCCAAGGACATTATATATATGTATATATAAATCTCACACATAGTAGGATTAGTGTATGTGATATTTTTACCTCCAAGGACATTATATATATGTATATATAAATCTCACACATAGTAGGATTAGTGTATGTGATATTTTTACCTCCAAGGACATTATATATATGTATATATAAATCTCACACATAGTAGGATTAGTGTATGTGATATTTTTACCTCCAAGGACATTATATATATGTATATATAAATCTCACACATAGTAGGATTAGTGTATGTGATATTTTTACCTCCAAGGACATTATATATATGTATATATAAATCTCACACATAGTAGGATTAGTGTATGTGATATTTTTACCTCCAAGGACATTATATATATGTATATATAAATCTCACACATAGTAGGATTAGTGTATGTGATATTTTTACCTCCAAGGACATTATATATATATATATATAAATCTCACACATAGTAGGATTAGTGTATGTGATATTTTTGCCTCCAAGGACATTATATATATGTATATATATAAATCTCTCACATAGTAGGATTAGTGTATGTGATATTTTTACCTCCAAGGACATTATATATATGTATATATAAATCTCACACATAGTAGGATTAGTGTATGTGATATTTTTACCTCCAAGGACATTATATATATGTATATATAAATCTCACACATAGTAGTAGGATTAGTGTATGTGATATTTTTACCTCCAAGGACATTATATATATGTATATATAAATCTCACACATAGTAGGATTAGTGTATGTGATATTTTTACCTCCAAGGACATTATATATATGTATATATAAATCTCACATATAGTAGGATTAGTGTATGTGATATTTTTACCTCCAAGGACATTATATATATATATATATAAATCTCACACATAGTAGGATTAGTGTATGTGATATTTTTGCCTCCAAGGACATTATATATATATATATATATATAAATCTCACATAGTAGGATTAGTGTATGTGATATTTTTACCTCCAAGGACATTATATATATGTATATATAAATCTCACACATAGTAGGATTAGTGTATGTGATATTTTTACCTCCAAGGACATTATATATATGTATATATAAATCTCACACATAGTAGGATTAGTGTATGTGATATTTTTACCTCCAAGGACATTATATATATGTATATATAAATCTCACACATAGTAGGATTAGTGTATGTGATATTTTTACCTCCAAGGACATTATATATATATATATATATATATATATATATATATATATATATATATATATATATATATGTATATATAAATCTCACACATAGTAGGATTAGTGTATGTGATATTTTTACCTCCAAGGACATTATATATATGTATATATAAATCTCACACACATTAGGATTAGTGTATGTGATAGCCTTA